>NW_007733493.1:62410-110030 GCF_000696425.1 Galeopterus variegatus
CCCCCCCCCCCCCCCCGCCCCAGTGGCACAGCTGTGACCTGAGGGAAAGTGCACACCTTACTTAAGCAGTTGTTAAATAGTTAAGTTTGGGGGTAGTCAAAAGTTATACACAGATTTTCTACTGTGCAGGGGGTTGGAACTCCTAACTTCCCTGTGTTCAAGATTCAACTGTAACTACATCATTTACATTTAATGTAATTATTAATATGTTAGGACTTAAGTTTCCCATTTCTTTCTTTCCTTTTTTTTTTGTGTGTGGCTGGCGGGTACAGGGATTGAACCCTGGATCTTGGTGTTATCAGCACCACACTCTATCCAACTGAGCTAACTGGCCAGCCCTCATTTCTAAGCTTTTTTCCCACTGACTTACTATGGGTTACTTGAATATATTAAAATTTTTTATTTTTATTCATATATAGTGTTTTTTTTTTTTTTTTTAAAGATGACTGGTAAGGGGATCTTAACCCTTAACTTGGTGTTGTCAGCCCCACGCTCACCCAGTGAGCGAACCGGCCATCCCTATATGGGATCCGAACCCATGGCCTTGGTGTTATCACCCCCACCCTCTCCCGAGTGAGCCATGGGCCGGCCCCATATATAGTGTTTTTTTTTTTTTTTAAAGATGACTGGTAAGGGGATCTTAACCCTTAACTTGGTGTTGTCAGCCCCACGCTCACCCAGTGAGCGAACCGGCCATCCCTATATGGGATCCGAACCCATGGCCTTGGTGTTATCACCCCCACCCTCTCCCGAGTGAGCCATGGGCCGGCCCCATATATAGTGTTTTTGAGTTTATATCTTTGTACAGCTTTTTTAGTGGTTGCCTGGGTATTACATTAGATAGACTTCTCAATCTATTGGTATCCTCATTTTGTCAGTTTGAGTGTAGAAGCCTTACCTTCCTTTACATCCCTTTGCCCTCCCTCATTGAAAATTGTCTTAAATATTTCCCCTACATACACTTAGAACCACATCAGACATGTCATAATTTTTGCTTCAACCATCAAACGTAATTTAGGAGACTCAAGAGAAGGAAATTATATTTACTGATATATTTGTTCTTTCCATTGTTTGTTTTTTCTTCATCAATGTTCCAAGATTGTTTTTATCATTTCCTTTCTGTTGAGAGAATTTCCTTTAGCCATTCATTTAGGGCAAGTCTGCTGGTGATAAATTTTCTTAACTTTTCCTCATCTGAAAATGTGTCGATTCCCCTTTCATTATTGAAGGATATTTTTGCTGGATATGCAAGAGCTCATATGACTTGGGGTTGAAAGTTCTTTTCCTTTGGTGCTTGAAAAATGTGTGAGTCACTCCTGGCCTCCATAGTTTCCAATGAGAATTATGCTGTAATTCAAGATTTTTTTTTCCTCGCATGTAAGGCATTGTTTCTCTCCAGCTGCTCTAAAGTTTTCTTTGTGTTGAGTTGTCAAAGTCTGTTTATGATGTGTCTTAGAGTGTATTTCTTTGGGTTTATTCTGTTTGGGGTCCACCCAGCTTTTTGAATCTGTAAGTTTATATACCATTTGCTAAATTTTTAGCCATTATTTCTTTCTTTGAGTTCTTTTTCAGCCCCTCCCTCTTTCTTCTTCTGGGACTCTGATGACATGAATTTTAGATCTTTTGTTATAGTCTCATGGTTCTCTGAGGCCTTGTTTATTTTTATTTTTTTTTAGTCTGTTTTCTCTGTTCTTCAGATTGGATAATTTCTTTTGCTGTATTCTTTGAGTTCACTGATTTCCTTTTGTTCTTCTCCATTCTGCTATCAAGTTTTTACTTTTGATTATTGCATTTTTCAGTTCTGAAATTTCTCTCTCTTTTTTTTTTACTGCTGGCCTGGTACAGGGATTGAACCTTGGTCTTGGTATTATCAGCACCACACTGTAACCAACTGAGCTAACCAGTCAGTTCTTTGTTGAGACTTTTTTATCAGCACCGCACTCTACCTTTTTTTTTTTTTTTTTAAAAGGATGACCGGTAAGGGGATCTCAACCCTTGGCTTGGTGTTGTCAGCACCACGCTCAGCCAGTGAGCAAACCGGCCATCCCTATATAGGATCCGAACCCGCGGCCTTGGTGTTATCAGCACCGCACTCTACCTTTTTTTTTTTTTTAAAAGGATGACCGGTAAGGGGATCTCAACCCTTGGCTTGGTGTTGTCAGCACCACGCTCAGCCAGTGAGCAAACCGGCCATCCCTATATAGGATCCGAACCCGCGGCCTTGGTGTTATCAGCACCGCACTCTACCGAGTGAGCCACAGGCCGGCCCTGTTGAGACTTTTTTAGTTTTCATTTGTTTCAAGCATGTTTATAGTTGCTTGTGGAAGCTTTTTTTTGGGGGGGGGCAGTTGGCTGGTTTTGTGATCTGAACCTTTGACTTTGGTATTATCAGCACCATGTTCTAACCAAGTGAGCTAACTGGCCAGCCCATGGAAGCATTTTGATGATGGCTATTTTAGAACTTTTGTCAGATAATTTTTTTTTTTGGTGGCTGGCCAAGTACAGGGTTCTGGACCTGTGACCTTGGTTTTATAAGGCTGTGCTATAACCAACTGAGCTAACTGGCCAGCCCCAGTCAGATAATTCTTTTTTTTTTTTTTTTCCTTTTTGTCTTTTTTACTGACCTGTAACGGGATCACAACCCTCGGTGTTGCGCCCGCACCGCGCTCAGCCAGTGAGCAGGAACCGGTCTCCACATGGGATCCGAACCCTTGGCAGGAGAGCCGCCGCGCTCCCAAGCAGCGCACTCTCCAGTGCGCCACCGGGCCAGCCTGCCAGTCAGATAATTCTAACATCTGTGTTATCTTGGTGTTGGCGTCTATAGATTGTCTTTTTTTTTTTTTGAAAGATGATCAGTAAGGGGATCTTAACCCTTGGCTTGGTGGTTTCAGCACCGTGCTCCCCCAGTGAGCTAACCAGCCAGCCCTATATGGGATCCAAACCCGTGGCCTTGGTGTTATCAGCACCACACTCTCCCGAGTGAGCCACGGGCCAGCCCTAGAAATATTCTTTTTAACCAAAAATCAAAACACTTGGACCTTTTGGACAGCCAAAGCTTTCGTGAAAGAGACAATTGAATGTTTCTACCAAATGATGTGCTGTTCTTAACGTGGACTTAGTGTCAGAGAACTCTAGAATTGGATCATAAGACCTAATGTTGACTGTCTAGCAGTTTTGTTTCTATATTCAATTCCTTCTTATGACATTCTATAAGAGAAAAAAGTGAAGGACAGGCTGTTTCCCACAATCAGAACCGTAAGTCCATGGGGCCAGCCCGTGGCTCACTCGGGAGAGTGTGATGCTGATAACACTAAGGCCATGGGTTCGGATCCCATATAGGGGTGGTCGGTTGGCTCACAGGGTGAGCGTGGTGCTGACAGCACCAAGTCAAGGGTTAAGATCCCCTTACTGGTCATCTTCAAAAAAAAAAGAACTGTAAGTCCAGTGTCAGCTCTGTGTCTCTGTCAGAGTGTGGACAGCAAACAGCTGTCCTGGCCATTCCTGGGTGGAGGCAGGGGGTGTTGAGCCACCTGTTGTGGGCAGCTTTTCTGATGAGTCATCCTAAGGGAAGTTTGAAACTCTCTAGCTATCCTGGTAACTGTGCTGGGATAGCCAAACATCATGATTTATTCACAGTATCATATGGAAAGGACCACTTTGGGAAGAACTGATGAAAGGCGTGTCTTATGGTTGTCAGTGTAGTGCTTGTTAGTTGGGCTGCTGCAGCAACTGAATAGTTAATAAGGTGATGCTGCTGTGTTCTAGAAGAAAAACCCAACTCAGAGGCGATTGTATGTTTCATGCCATCTAGATAATAATGACAGTAGAGAGGAAAAAATGAATCTTTTCCTTTGGATCTGTATAATTAAAAGTTAGCAGCAGAAGCAGCAGCAGTAGTATTTTTTGCCATCAATGTTAGGACTGTTTGTCTGCCTTAAATTTATTTAGCGGAAAGAATTGGATTATAGGGCCGGCCTGTGGCTCCCTTGGGAGAGTGCGGTGCTGATAACACCAAGGACATGGGTTCGGATCCCATATAGGGATGGCCAGTTGGCTCATTGGGTGAGCGTGGTGCTGACAACACCAAGTCAAGGGTTAAGATTCCCTTACCGGTCATCTTTTAAAAAAATTGTTTTTTGGATATTTAGTTGGAGAAAGAACTACTGAATTAACTTAAACCTTTTGATTTCTAAAGTAAAAGGAAATCCAGAGGTTAAGATTGCATTCTCTAGTAATATCTAGAATATATTGCCTGTTGGCCTTTAATTTGTAAGGAGCAGGTTATTGTTTTTTAGTTTGTTTTTAAAGCATCTGTTCTGCTTTTCCCTTTTACTGACCTTTTATGTTTTATTTTTTACCTTTTCTTATCAACGGAGCAGGCCAGAGGAGAGCACTGGCACTCTGAGCCCTCTGTGCCAATCTCTTACGTATATTCTGAGCATACGTGGGCCAAGAGGAAGGCTCTAATAAACAATATAGAAGATTTTTTAATGTAATATTTATTTCTGAGTGGTTCATAGCATGTTTCACCGCTTGGATTTTTTTCAGGTAGGTGTGGACATGGGGTGTATTTCCAGCTTTACAACCAGGGCATCTGCTTCAAGGCAAATTCATGAATAACCAAGTATTAGACCAGCAAGCACGTGTTTTTCACCAGCAGCATCCTCCTGAAACCTTCCTCCTCTGCCTTGATGGCCCTTTCACCCTCCTCTGTGACTCTGGCGCTTTGGCCCTGAGGCCCAGGCTCTCCTCCTAGGGCCCCATTTACTGGGACTGGCTGCCCTTTGGCAGCTGGGGTTGTTGAGAGGAAAACAGCACAGTCATCTTCTCCCCCTCCTGAAAGAGAGCCACTGCTTAGAGGCAGGCAGGACTCCTGAAGGAGGCTGGAAGTGGTTCAGGACCCTCTCAGAACAGTCTGATTGTTCCAAACTCCTTCGTGTTTGGTGGATACATAACTTCTTTTATAAAGTGGCTATTTTTGATAGTTATAAATTAGATTAAGCAAATTGGTAGATATTTCAAGATGTTTCTCTTTCCACCTGTCCTGGATGCCCCTCCCTCCCGCCCACTAGATACAAGTTGCTGAAGGGCCAGGCAGCATGTTGTAGAGCAGGAAAGTCAGCTTGGTATCCTGGCTCAGCTACTAGTAGCTCTGTGACCTTGGGTGAAATTTAAGAGGATGGAAACTCGTGCTGACGCCTGCCATGTAGGGAATGTGTGGACTTGCTCACTATCTAGGGCACGGGGTGGGCAGGAGTTAGGGAAACTGCTGCACATGCTCCCTTACTTAAACCTGCCTCCCTGTGGTTCGTGAAAGGTGGCTGGGCGCCACAGGTGCCCTGGACCCTGGACACAGCCCTTCTGTTCTGGCTCTTCCCACCTCTGTCTTTCCTCCCATGGCCCTTCCAGAAGCAGTGCATTGTCCTCCCTCCTTCATCCTTCCCTCCCTGAGACGCCCCCACCTGGATGGAGCCCCTCCTCCAAGGGGGTTTTGATGACACGTTCTGTGCCTCTCAAGTACTCAATGCTTTCTTTGTAATATTTTTTGTTTTTGTTTCTCTCCTGCTCAAGGATAACTTACTTGAGGGTAAGCAAACTATTTTTCTAATTTTTTTGTAAAATTTTCTGGAATACTGTGAGTACAGAAGGTGCTCAGTAGTTTTTGGATGGATAAGAAAATGTCTTTCTCATTCTGCAATTTATTCTCTGTTTGTTTGCTTCATTTTTTTGTGGTAAGGGGATCTGAACCCTTGACCTTGGCATCATAACACCATGCTCTAACCACTGAGCAACCGGCCCGCCCTTCTATAACTAATTCTTTTTTTTTTTTTTTTTGTCTTTTTTCGTGTCCGGCAACGGACCGCAACCCTCAGTGTCGCGCCCGTACTGGACCGGGACCGGCAACGGGATCACAACCCTCGGTGCTGCGCCCGCCCCTCGCTCAGCCAGTGAGCGGGAACCGGTCTGTATGTGGGATCCGAACCCTCGGCAGGAGCGCCGCTGCGCTTCCAAGCGGCGCACTATAGCAGTGCGCCACCGGGCCGGCCCTACAACTAATTCTAATCCCAATCCTAAATTAATCCTTATTGCCTTTTTTGCAATTGTTTTATGTAGTGTATAAACTTGAACATCGTATGTCTTTCATTGTCTTAGCCCTCAAACAAGATTTGAACTTTTAAGTGAATGTGTGTCCATTTGACAGAGTCACGGCTCTTTCGGCTCTCTTGTGCTCTCAGGCACTAAGCAGATGGCACACTGTTGTGAGTGCATTTACAGACCAGGATCTTTCTCCTCAACAATCAGTTGGGCATTTTTTTTTCTAGTAGGCTTATCTCCTAAAATGCTTTTTTTTTAACTTTTCTTTTTTGCTTTTTTTTTTACAGGCAGTCGTGAAAGACTTCAGGACAAAAAATGTTTCATTTAAGGACTTGTGCTGCTAAGTTGAGGCCGTTGACGGCTTCCCAGACTGTTAAGACATTTTCACAAAACAGACCAGCAGCAGCTAGGACATTTCAGCAGATTCGGTGCTATTCTGCACCTGTTGCTGCTGAACCCTTTCTGAGTGGGACTAGTTCGAACTATGTGGAGGAGATGTACTGTGCTTGGCTGGAAAACCCCAAAAGTGTACATAAGGTAAGGCTCGCAGGGCCGTGGGTCCTTCTTGCGTTGGGGTGTTGGTCTGCTGCTGATTGACCACCCAGGTAAGTGCGTGCATCTGGAGGAGTCGACGGGCATGCAGGTGCTATAACCCCGCACCAACCACCGCATCATCTGCATCAGACCCAGCATGGCCCCAGCAGAAGCCTCAGTCCCTTTGCTTCATGTCCAGCAACAGATACCACGTTTAACCCTGTGAGGCTGTGAGCAAGCACGAGTGTGACCAGGATCTCCCCAAGGGCTGCTTCAGGATGGAGCCTCTGAAGAAAGAAGAAAGAGTGTGGACGAGAACAGGGCCTCACGAAGTTCCTTCATCCTGCTGTCCTGAGAGGACGCTTTTATACATGACATGCCTTAAAGTCATCTTGTGTAATTTTTGTGTAGATGGCCTTTTAGGTCATTATGTTCCTATTTTTCTCCTGTTTCTTTCTACTTTCTCTGTATTACCTATAGTGCCACTTCTTTCTTAGACCCCTTTTTGCACACGTTTGCTGATGTAAGTCATGCCTAGTGACGGAATTTCTTTATTCTATTTTTGGCCAATGGATAGGTGTTGATAACCATTTCTTGATTTTTGGATAAGGCAGCCAGCCTAACTCAGGAGTTGGAAGGTAGGGCAATGTGGTAGTAAGAGGGCGGACCTGGGTTCCTGACCTCCTGTACGTCACCCGTAGGGTTGCTGGGAGAGTTGGAGATGATAAGGGCAGGGCGCTCGGAGTCCGCATACAGGGAGTGCTCAGTCAACGCTGTTTATCCTCATTATGAATTTGGCATTTTTCCTACACTTCAGTCTTGGGGTCTTATCACCAAAGGGCATCCTGCTTCCAAAGGGCCCCTGTGAATAAGCTTTACCTGTAAGTGTTAGTGACATGTAAGAATGAATACATTCATGCAACTGCTGGGCCAACAGGTCCATCAGGAATGCCACCTCTTGGTCTCAGCTTCATTGCCCAGCAGTTGAGGGGTTCTAGCCCAGTCCTTCCCCATATCCATGACACCCTGGGAGCCAAGTGGCTTCCTGAGCAAGATGAGACCTGGTTTCCTGTAAGAGATCTGTAGTTTATTTCCCTAGTCTGTATATAAATTGACTGCCAAGAAAGAAGGGCCCTGTAAAAATGGCCCCTGCCTTTGTTATGTTGGATGTTTCTGAAGACAACAGCTGCAGATTATCTCTGGAATAAAACTTAGTCCAGAGGTTTCAGAATCAAAGACTGTTATCTTGTGCCCAGGCCTATCCCTTTGCCTTTCTTTTTCTCAAACATAACCTTTTTGTGGAACCAACCAAGTCATTTTCTGTTGGATTTAGAGACAGTAGCTGCTGAATGACAATGCCTTGTGCCTGAAAGGTGAGGAGCACCTGGCTCAGGACTGCCTATGCTTGTGAATGCTTGGTCCTGTGAGTGGATTGTAGGTAGGAGGCGGACACCATGAGCTGTGTGCCTGTAGTACTGTGGACACTGGGCTGACACTAGCACAGCTGCTCCTGTTGCAAGCTTCTGAAGAGGGTTTTATTGGGGGCATGATGATTTTGTGTTCCCTAGACTGAAGGATGTACAAATAACTCTGGTTCTCCTTAAAAAGTCTCCCTACCACATGGTATCAAAGAAGGCAGCACATGATGGCTGGAGGGCCCTTGCAAGGGGTGTGAGCTGGGAGGGGTGGTTGTGTCACTTGCCCTGTCCCCAGGGTGAGGCAGGAGCACTGGGCTTCTACCAGCTAGAGCCGAGGGTACCTCCACAGATGCAGCTGCTGGGGAAGAATCCCACACATTGGGATTTGAGTCCTTGGGCTCTACAGGTCACAGTGACCACATCCTGGAGAGGTTCTGCAGGGAGTAAGTAGAGAGTCTCAGAAAGGGACTTTTAGTGTATTCAGAAACTGCATGCAAGGGTATTTGGGGCAGATTTTATGCTTGTTTCTGTTGCTGAGAGCCTCCAAGGGGTACAGCGTTGGAATCACACGTGTGCCCTGCCCCTCCCAGCTTGTAGAAGGGAGGCGGCAGGATGGCTAAATCAGTGGACATGCCCTCCTGTGATTCTGGTTGTCGTCCAGCAGGGACTTCATTCCTCCACTGCCATCCCAGACAGCGAGGTGGGTCCTCTTCAAGTTGAATTAGGCCCAATACATGATGTGTGCACATTTTTCAAGGGATATGATCCATAACTTCTGTCAGATTTTCAAAGGCATCTATGACCCATGAAAGGTTAGGACCCAGAGCCTTAGAAATAGTTCACTTTATTAAGAATGCTTGATTTGTGCTCTTGTTTTAGAACACAGACTGTAAGTAGAGATAATAAAATTAGAAGTGCTGTAAGATTTATTTTTCATTTTCAGAGAGCTTACAAGGGGCTGCTAGGACTCAACTTTTTGTATCCAGCAGAAACAGAACAAACTCAGCGTCTCCCCCTCCTGCCCTCCAACCCTGCTTTCCTGTTAATCACTTCTTAAGCTTTTTATTGTGGTGTTTTCAAGTATACACAACAGTAGAGAGAAGAGTAGAAAGTGAACCTTGTGAGGAGAACCATCACCTAGCTTTGACAGCTGTCTACATTTTGCTGATCTTTTAAAAAACTTTTCCCTGGTGATTTGTTTTGGGTGTGGGGAGACCCCACTGGAGTATTTCAGGGCAAATCCTAGAGCTGTATCATTTCTGGCATAAATGCACTGGTGTGACTAGCTGAAAAGGAAATGTTTTCATAACCTCACCTGAAAAGATGAACAGGATAATTCTCTGATAGAATGTAATTCTCAGTCTGTATTCAAATACGTTTGTTTTTATACTTTAGAGTTGGTTGTTATATCCCTATTTTATTATTTATTTATTTATTTATTTTTTTAAAGATGACCGGTAAGGGGATCTTAACCCCTGACTTGGTCAGCACCACGTTCTGCCTCTGCACCGGGCCCATGTGTCCCTCTCCTCCTTTGTGCTCCTAAGTTTGGTCCCCTCCTAGGCTGCTGTCTCTGTTCTAGTCTGGCATCTGTGCTGCTCACTGAGCCTTCCTTTGGTGGTGGCCTGTACTGTCAGCATGTTAGGGACACCCTGAGTGGTGACATCTTGTTTTTATTTGTGTCTTAAAAACACAGTCAAACTAAGTTATCCTCATTAATGTTTAATACAAACAGGCAATTGAGAACTGCTAGGCCCCCGTCAGTCTGGACGTTGGCCTCGTTTTGTAGTGACAGGTGCCAACCACAAGTGTAGTGTGGCATCTGGTTCCTCCTGATGCGTCCTGCAGGTTTTGGCCCTGCTGAGGAGGATCCAGGGTCTGATCCCGAGGGGTGGCTGGAGCTAGGGCTACAGTCCTCCTCCTTTCTCGGCCCGCCTGGCTGCTTACCTTTCCCAGGGCTTGCCCTGTGCCTTTGTGCCTTCTTGTTTGACCTCTGTCCACTTCTTATATCCTCCTTCCTGTTCATGTTATTGATGTCCATGTCTTGCTTTGTTATGTTATTTTTTTGGCAGCTGACCAGTTTGAGGGTCCAAACCCTTGACTTCAGTGGGATGCCCATTTCTTGTGGGTCTTTTCTTCTGTGCCTTTCACGTGGCAGCTCCTGAAGTGTGATAAGAACTTGGGTGCACATGTGGTTGCTGCAGTGGGGCTCTTCACTCGGGGCAGGGGCAGGGGCAGTGACAGGCTTCAGTCTCACCACTGAGTCTGGCCTCTCTGCTCTCTGGCAGGGGCATGCTTCCTCCTTCCATGCCCATGAAGCACAGTCCTGTTATTTTCTGTGAGTGAACCAGCCAAGTGGAGGAAAAATACAAACACACACACTGTCCCTGAGCAGGGTAACATGGGTCTTTTCAGTCTGCAGCATTGAAGCTGCTTTGGCTGTGCTTTGAAGAATAGGACCGTGCTATGCTCGGTTCCATCCTGGTGTGCGGCTCCTCCCATGGTGCCTGGCCTAGTGCAGTGGCTTCCCATGGGTCACGTGGAGGCCTGATGTGCTCATGTGATGAGGAGCAGCTGTGGTGAAAAATCTGTAGAACACTTTGATGCTGCTTAAGTGGTTTATTTCTGGACGGAATTCACCAGGCATTTTAGGAATGACAGAGCTTGGTGCTTGGAATAAATTTTTGAGTATTTTAATCTTACATGTAGTTGATTTATGAAAAACCACATGTAATAATGTAATGTACATGATGTCCATGGCCTACTTGAGTGGGTTTCAGTGATCCGGGCTTTGAAGTTGCACCTCGATGATCTTTAGCTTCTTGTGTCAGGAGCAGTCTCAGCAGTAGTGGCTTTTTGTGTTAAATCAAGTGTACTTCCTTAACGTGAGCACAGTGTTTTACACTTGAGGGGTTTGCATTTATGGTTGAGTTAGGGAGATAAAATTAACCCCTTCGAAAATGACAAGAAACATGAAGCAGCGCCTCCACTTGTATTGTAGGAGAGTCAGCAGCTTGTGGCATCTGTGCACCAGCGGCACTTCGAGAGGGAAGTCAGTTCTGCCCTGTCATGCTGGCAGGATGGTTAGGTAAGTTAAAATGCAGAGAGAGGACTGGCTGGTTCACTCAGTTGGCTAGAGCGTGGTGCTGATAATACTAAGGTCCAGGGTTTGTTTGATCCCTGTACCAGCCAGCTGCCCCCACAAAATGTGGAGAGAATCCACCAAGCTTCTTTTTATTTTTTAGCGGCTGGTTGGTATGGGGCCCAAACTCTTGACCTTGGTGTTGTGGCACTGTGCTCTAACCCCCAAGCTTCTGAAGGGAAGTGCCAGTTATGTGAGCTGTGAAGGGTAAGGAGGAGCCAGGGCACATGTCTGTGCTCAGCGAAGAGCAGAGATGGTGAGGGAGCCCACTGGGACCTCATCATCACTCGGCAGGGTGATGCATGTGGGCTCAGAGCCAGGAGCCAAAGGTAGCAAGAAAAGACCGCAAGTTTGGATTGTGAAGTAAATGGAGAGGTTCTAAGATCAAGCCAAGGGACATCTGTTTATTTTGTTCCATGCTGTGGAGGCGTGGACCGCTCAGCAGGTGGAAGGAGAGCAAGTTTGGGGACACAGTGGAGCAGAAGTCAGGGTCCCCAAGGGCAGGGAGTGTGGAGGGCCAGGACAGCAGACACACAAGCTCACTGAAGCTGGGTGGGAGGAGAGAAGCCCACTCTGAGTAAGGGTCACTGCATCTTGTAGAGCATGATATTTTTAATGATTATCTTTTTGTATTTTAAGAAAAATAATAATTTTTTAAAAATTTCACCTATTAAGGGAAGGGGGAGAGAGATCAAAAAAACCTTAAGTGATGGGCCGGCCCGGTGGCGCACTGCTACAGTGCGCCGCTTGGGAGCGCAGCGGCGCTCCCGCCGAGGGTTCGGATCCCACATACAGACCGGCCGCTCACTGGCTGAGCGAGGTGCGGGAGCAACACCGAGGGTTGCGATCCCGTTAATGATTATCTTTTTGTATTTTAAGAAAAATAATAATTTTTTAAAAATTTCACCTATTAAGGGAAGGGGGAGAGAGATCAAAAAAACCTTAAGTGATGGGCCGGCCCGGTGGCGCACTGCTACAGTGCGCCGCTTGGGAGCGCAGCGGCGCTCCCGCCGAGGGTTCGGATCCCACATACAGACCGGCCGCTCACTGGCTGAGCGAGGTGCGGGTGCAACGCCGAGGGTTGCGATCCCGTGGCTGGTCCCGGTCCGGTATGGGCGCGACACTGAGGGTTGCGATCCGTTGCCGGTCAGCCTCCCCACATGGTCTGAAGCTGGGTGGCAGTGAGGAGAGATTACTAAAAGGGTTAGTGCCTGTTTTTTAGGTGAGTGAAGTTGTCACATTGCAAATCAACCAGTTTTGCCTCTAGGTTACCTGCTCTCTGGCTCCCCTCCCCACCCAAGGAACCCCTTTGGGGATATCTGAGGGCCTTTAGGACCCTCTCATAGCTCTGCATGTCCATGAGGTGCAGAGATAGCCTTCCAGAACCTTATCTCTGAGTGCTCATGACTTGAAGACTTCAGCATTCTATCTGAAACCCTATAGCAGCTGCTTTGCATAGCTGATATGAGGTTCCCCCAAATAGGGCCATCAGTTACTACTCTGGAGGACAGAGGGAATTGAGACTTGGCTCCAGGTGAGGTCCCAACCTGATGACCACAGGTGGCCCCAGATGACTAGCACGGTTCTTTCCAGCCTCCCCTGAGAGCTGCGAGTCTGAGAGCCAGTGGAACGCATCATCCTGTGCTTATCTGGGCAGCATGCTAAGTGCTCTAATGCTACTCCCAGTTGTCCTGGCCTAGGGCTCCTCCCATGGCCTGCTCCATGCAGCTGAAGCTTGGTGGGCCACAAGGGCCATTGGTGTGTCTGGCACTTGGTGCCAACTGTTTGCCGGGCTCTGTCATCATCTAGGAGGCCAGAGTGACTCCCACACAAGGCCTCGGGGTAGCTCCAGATGGGGAAAGGAAAGCTGTGGGGCGTTTGAGGGCTAGGCTCCTCCTGCACACTGCCACTCCCGCCGCCCCATTAAGTTGGTTAGAGCAAGTCGCAGACAGCACCCGGGGTCATCTGTATGGAGATGGGAAACCCTGTGGCCCTTTTCAAAATGGTCTGATAGAGTGGCCACCTTGAGTCTAGTGTAGAGTCCCAGGGAATATCGTTCTAGTATCAGCAGATTCCACAGGGCAGAACTGAGGCAGCTTTTTTTTTTTTTTTTTTTTTTTCTTGGGGTCTGATAGAGTGGCCACCTTGAGTCTAGTGTAGAGTCCCAGGGAATATCGTTCTAGTATCAGCAGATTCCACAGGGCAGAACTGAGGCAGCTTTTTTTTTTTTTTTTTTTTGCTATTCTTGGGTGTTTATGGATGTTTTATTTACACACCCACACAGAGAGAAGATAGTAGAGATCGTTTGGGAATGTTCTCTCTCCCATGCTGATTGTTGTAATGGAGCATGCATGCTCTTGGTTTCTGTAAGTGAGGCATATATACCTAAGTAGAACCCTGGTTATAAATGCCCACAGTACCAACAGTTAGTAGTGGCAGGTCAGTAGGCCTGGATCTCAGCATACCACTGGGCTTTTGCCTAGTGGGTGGTATGGTGGTAGGCAGTGCTTGGACTCAGATAACAGGAGAGTCTTCCCAAGCTAGGGACGGTCTGAGCGAGGCCTGCCATAGATGGAGGGGTCCGAAGTCCCGCTCTCCCATCCTGTCCTCTCTCTGTGGAGACTTGTGCTTAGCCTGATGGCAGGAATCATTTCTGAAGGCTCTGAATGTGGCAGGCCAGGCCATCCACAGGCCTCCCCCTCATTCCTAACATATTTTCAGGAAAGTTAGAACAGATTTGTGGGCAGCATTAGGGAGGTGATAGAGGCTGTGCAGGCCGCCCTGTCTTTTGCCCAGGAAAGGAGAGTCATTCAGCTGTGCGCCATGGCCAGGGTGGGGAGGCAGGTGGCCCCAGGGCACCCAGGATCTCCAGGAGCAGCTGCCTTTTCATTGGTTTGGGTAGATTAGGATAAGCCGTGAGGAGGGCCATGTGTAAGTTTTCCTTGGTCATTCATTACCCTGTAGTTCATATTTATAGCAACCTAAGAGCATTATTAGTATCAGAACTTAATAAGTGAGGTTGTATGTGATCGTGCTGGGCCTCATCATTTATTTACTAGCTGTGTGGTAGCCTTTGAGCCTGGGGTGTGGCTCCATGAAGTAAGGAGACCAGCACTTGCCCCCCCTGCTCCCCTGGATTATTGTTCTATGTCCTTGGCAATCACCAGGCAGAGATGAGGTGGCACTAATGAGGTGACCAAGGTTGGCCAATGGGTGGAGTGGGCTCATTCCGTGGCTGAGGTGGAGGCGGGAGGGCAGCTGCTGGGATGGCATGGCGTCTGTCAGGCTGTGGGTGAGACGAGATGGTTCAGTCAATCCAGAGCCGCCCGCAGTTGTAGAGTTTGGGAGCTAGAATAAGCTTCAGTAACCCAGTGGCCGAGTTCTGATGCCCTCCTCATGTCCATCATTGATTTCTGAACAAATGCAAGAATATGTGCAGGTGCTTTGTAAATGGTAAAAGTCTATGTAGATAGATGCAGGGGCATCATTAATAGCCTGTGTGCGAGACTTTTATAGACGAGAAAACAGGCGCAAGAGCTGAGGCAGCTTCCCTGATCCTCATGGAGCCTGTGAGAGGCAGACCCGGGGCCTGGGACTTCAGGAGGTGACAGTGACCAGGCCTGCTGTGGCCCTGTGAGAGCGGGAGCTTGGGGGCTGCAGAGGGCTGTTGGCCTGAAGGTCTGTGTCAGATGGTGTATTTGCCACCCTCAGAAATAAGAATGTTCTCGGTTGGTAACTTCACAACTGAGGACTTGGGGGAAATTGGCCCTTAAGGCTCTTCTGAGTCTGCTGACTTAGATGGGCAGAGTGCCTCAGTGGACCACTGATGTGTGGAAACAACTGTCCCTTGTCAGAAGTCCCACACCTGTCAAGGTCAGTGCCTCTGCTGAGGTGACAGAGGAACCCCTGGACTTGGGTGCCATCTACCCATCCCTAGGGCTCTCCCGGGATGTAAACCCACACTTATCAGGCTGTTCCCCTGGCAAGGAGGCTAAATCCCGTCTGAATTGAATTTGACAAAGGTTAGTTGATCACCCACTACGTGTAGAGCACTGGCCACTAAAGTGTGTTGTGATGATGTAGAAGTCTGTTTGTGCGAAGCATGGCAGCAGTGACTTTTGACTTGGAAACCAGAGCTTCATGTGTGACAGCCAAGTGATTTAGTTACCTAAAATTAAAGTAGGAGTTCTGGTTTCATTTCAACTGAATGTTAAAGTTATTTACACTTGAAATCTATCATGTTTTGATTTGCCGTCTCAGTAGCAAGCTGATGACCTTAAGCCCACTTGTGGGAGGTTGGGGGGGGGGCACACAAGCTGCCTTGCTGCCTGCGAGTCACCCTCCTTTTGATGCCATTTGGTGGCAAAGATCAGCTACCAACCCCTGGCAGGCCCTTGCTCCCCTGGAGGGTGGGTAACTAGTTTTCTCCCTAATATGTCGTGTTCCTTTTCCCCTGCCTGTGGCCTGGTCCCAACCCATCTTTCCAGTCTGGTCTCACTGTGTCCACCCACACACCCTGCATGGTGCCATGTCATGGGCCTCAGCAAGGTGATGGGCCATGCCTTGTGCTCCCCCTGTTTTCTCTGCTCACATGCCTTCTCTTTCCTGCTAGGCTACTCATGTCCCACCTGCCCTCTAGGACTCAGACCACAGGCCACCTCCTCTCCTACCCCATCCATTTCACTCTTCCCTTCTCAGCACTTCTATCCATTCTGGAATTTACAGGTTTACTTGTTTGTCTTGTCCTTCTTCAGAGTGAGGATCTCATTTTAGTCATCTTCCTATTACCAATCCTTACAGCGTGCTGTATAAGTTAATAGATAGTTGAATCCAAATTGGATTTTTTTTAAGTAACAGTGTTCATTTTTTCACGTGGTACGTCCTGCACACATTTGACACTCTTTTAGGGAAAACATTTCCATCTGATAGGAGCTTGGTTGGAATCCCACAGCCCCTTGCTGGGTGCAGAAGTGGACTTCAGGGAGCAGGTACCTTTCTGTACCCCTGCTCTGGCCCAGGACCCCTCACTCCCTCAGGCTCACATTTTCCTGCCCCTTGTTTGTCATTTGCAGCCTTGCCCACCCACTTTAACATTTTAGCCTTTTCCCTCTTAACAATAACATCCTCTGGTGGTCAAGGAACTGAGTGTCTGTGTGTGACTGAAATCAGTTAAGGGGCTGGAGAGGCATATGACATTGGCAATGGGCTGGGTCTCAGGTGTGGTGGAGCTGGGGAAGCCCGTGTAGGTCATTGTAACTCAGAAGTCCATGCCATCACCCTGAGCCAGTGCTGAGGCCCCGGCACCACATTTCCCCCCATAGAGAAGCCGAAGTCTGACTTTGCCTCCATTTCTCCTGGGTGGAAAACCACTGTTGTTTCAGGAAACTTTTGTCTTCATTCTTTGTGATAGTAATGTGCTGTTAGATTGTGGTGCTATTTGTCAAAGGACAAAATGTACAACAAATTTAAGGTCTTGTTGACTTTATTGTGATTCTAGAATCGGGCGACACTTCATTCCATAAAATAGAATAAGCATTGCAATGAGCCAACTGGAGGAGGTTGGTTTTAGAGACAGGAAAGGCTGAAGAAAGCAGAAACAAAGAACAAAAAGCAGATTGGTCATTTCAAAGTTACTTTCCTTGTAAAGTGGGAACAGGGAGACAGAGCAATAGAAGAATACCTGATTGGTTAACCTCAGGTTACTTGTGGCTGTCCTTTTTCTGTAAGGGTGAAAGCAGAGGGCACTTCATTATTGTGTCTGTTGAAGATTTAAACTGGCCTGTTTGTGAAATTGGCTGTTACTTCTCTCTCCTGATTCCTCAGAGGGTCAGAGCACAACTTAGCTTAGGGTGATGTGGAATTTAGCTGGGATGGCTCCATTTTGAATTTTAGTCTGGTCTTTTGGGGCCTAGTGCAAGAAATTAGATCAAAATAATGGCCTCCTATAATTTTCATTTAACAATTGTCCCCTTTTGGTCAGGTTCTCACCTAGGTGAGAGTGTGACCAAAGCGTAGGGCATCCATGTTACTCTTAGTTACCGTCATTTTGAGTTCCTGGCCTCAGCATGCCATTCATAGGTTAAGGTGTCCTCATTGTCATGCATTTCTTTGAGTTTTTCTTGTTCAGCTGCTTTGACTGTTTGAAAGGAGACTATTTTTCTTCTGCCGCTGGCCAGTACAGGGATGAAACCCTGGGCCTTGATGTTCTCAGCACCACACTCTAACCAACTAAGGTAACTGGCCAGCCCCTACACAAACATTTAAAACTTTTGAGAGAATACAGAGCACCAGGGAGACTAGTATCATTACTATCAGGAGGATAATACCAAGAGTTTGGCGTATGCTCCTTAGCCATGGTACCTGTGAACCGAGCCATTTTATCCAAGTTGCCTGTTCATTGATTTTTTTGTAACTGAGTCTCTGTAGTACCCTATGTATTTATCCATGTGCAGCAGGAATGTTTAGCAACTGCACAGATTCATCTCCATGCGGTTAGTAGGTAATCTAGCATCTATGACTGGGCTGAAGCAGGGAGTAACAATTTGCAAGTTACCTGCAGAAACTACCGATTGTGAAATTTTTTTTTTTTTTTCCCCTTTTTGTCTTTTTTACTGACCGGTAACGGGATCGCAACCCTCGGTGTCACGCCCGTACCGGGGACCGGCAACGGGATCGCAACCCTCGGTGTTGCGCCCGCACCTCGCTCAGCCAGTGAGTGGGAACCGGTCTCCACATGGGATCCGAACCCTCGGCAGGAGTGCCGCCGCGCTCCCGAGCGGCGCACTCTCCAGTGCGCCACCAGGCCGGCCCCTGATTGTGAAATTTTAACTGCAGCTTTGTTCTGCTGAGTGAAAGGGAGGCATAAGTAAGGAAACATTAAGAGGCGCAAGAATTCCATTATGGCAGGAAGTCGTGTTCCCACGATCTTCCGAAAAACTGTCCACAGAATGGAGTTGGAATCTTCTCATCCTGGTTTGCCATTTGAATGTCTCTGGTTATGGCATCAGGCTTTTTGGTGAGCTCTGTGCGGCCCATGCGTCAGGCCTGAAACATGTCCCTTGAAATCTATATAAAGCTGTCCAATTTCAGTTTATAAGCCTTTAGGAACAGATCAGTTCTCATTCTCAGTTAGAGAGTTATATAATCAGATATTAGAGAAAACTAGAAAAATTCAGAATCCAGTCTAGTCTACAGGTGGATAATAAAAACTCAAAAACAGTAAACAGGGCTATAGCCTAATAACAGGTATACTATAGTCTTCTTTTGAAACAAAATTTTCTCTCTACAGTTACCCTCATTTCTACCAAAGATAATCATGGTAAGACCAATTTGCCTGGTTATTTACATTGAGTGTGTTAGGAATAACCACATAGGCTTCTTTTAAATTTGTTTTGCTAGAAATTTTGACAATGAATATTAGATTAGACTTTGAAAAATCTCGTATAACTTCGTGTAATGGATGCTATACGAAGTTATTACGCCGGGCCCATGTGTCCCTCTCCTCCAACTTATGTAAATAACCATATGCTATAAAATCAGAATACTCATGAATAGTTCCAAACTCTGGAGGGACCAGGTAGAAAGGAAAAGCAAATGTTTCAATTTCTGTTTACAAAACTATGCTTTACCCAAATTGCTGTAAGCTATAGATAGCTTTTAAAAAATTTTCTTAAATCTGGAAAACAAAACATTAAAAGAACCAGCAATGTTTTAAAGAAGCTGTAAAAACTCATAATTCTTAGGCCGGCCCGTGGCTCACTCGGGAGAGTGTGGTGCTGATAACACCAAGGCCACGGGTTCGGATCCTATATAGGGATGGCCGGTTGGCTCACTGGCTGAGCGTGGTGCTGACAGCACCAAGCCAAGGGTTGAGATCCCCTTACCGGTCATCTTTTAAAAAAAAAAAACAAAAAAAACCTCATAATTCTTTATCCAGTCTCATGTAATTAATTCTTGCTCTGATCTGGTTAGCAGTTTCACAAACCCATCAGTTTCTTCATTAGAATGTTAGAAATTTAGTCCAACAGTGTGAACTCCCAAGTTATCAGGAACCAGTATTTGTAAGAGTTATTTGCATTCCTTTCATGAACTTCCTTGAAGACACAACACTTAACAATTATAAGGAATATAATATAATATAAGGAATTGTAATTATAAAGAATATAATTGCTTACAAAGTGCTCTCAGAAAGAGCATCAGAATAAAGCATAGTATCAGAATAATAACTGTGTACTACAAGGCTTAAAATTAAAATGACCATGGTTAAAGATCTGAAGAGAGTTATGCAACTGCCAAGAAAATTTGGTTATTTCTGTGCCATTCAACAATTTTAAATAACCCAAATTATGACCGATTGCATTAATACCAAGACACATCAGATTTCTAGGAACATTATACCTTTGGAACATCTCAAAGTTAGTTTGAGGTCAGAAAGACTTAATTCTTAGAATTTGATTTTGAGAAGTTTGTTAAATATCAGAGGTTTAAAACACTTAATTCAGTAGGATCAAAAATCATTATAAAATAAGGCAGAAAATTTTAAAGATTTCAGAAGCGCAAAACAATTGATAAAACTGTTTCTAGGCCAGTTACCTAAAAGGTAAAGAAAAACCTCTCACGATTTCTTCTTTTTTTAAAAAAAAAACACATTTATTCAGCATCATGATCAGACTATTTATATACATTTAGCAATCAACAGTATGGGTGGGGAAAAAAATCTTTTAAAAAGAAAATTTTAAAGATGACCCTCGACTTGGTGTCAGCACCACGCTCTCCCAAGTGAGCCAACCAGCCATCCCTATATAGGGATCTGAACCCTTGGCCTTGGTGTTATCAGCACCACACTCTCCCAAGTGAGCCAACCAGCCATCCCTATATAGGGATCTGAAC
This sequence comes from Galeopterus variegatus, assembly GCF_000696425.1. NCBI lineage: Eukaryota > Metazoa > Chordata > Mammalia > Dermoptera > Cynocephalidae > Galeopterus > Galeopterus variegatus. The sequence continues at coordinate 82,490 of NW_007733493.1, forward strand.
CCTTGGCCTTGGTGTTATCAGCACCACACTCTCCCAAGTGAGCCACGGGCTGGCCCTGAAAAGACAATTTTCTATTATGAGCAGATTAGTGCTTCAAGAAACTCCTATTGTTTCAACATAGGTCGGCAAACTATCTAGCCTTGCCTCAGTGCACTTTTATTTTTATTTTTGGGTTTTTTTTTGTCTTTTTTCGTGACTGGTAAGGGGATCGCAACCCTTGGTGTGGTGTCCCCCCCCCCGCGCTCAGCCAGTGAGTGCACTGGCCATTCCTATATAGGATCCGAACCCGCGGCGGGAGCGTCGCTGCACTCCCAGCGCCGCTGCGATCCCAGCGCTGCACTCTCCCGAGTGCGCCACGGCCTCAGTCCCCTCAGTGCACTTTTAATATTAATGCTCAATTTTTAGAAAAACTTACAAATAATTCCCTTCTAATTTTAGCTTACTTGATCACACATAAAATTCCTTTCATGAGATTGATCTTTCACAAACCTTCTATAACTTGCATCTCTCATGCAAAAGAAAAAATTACTCTCTCCTTTCAATTTTTTTTTCCAAAAATACATCCTCGTACTTAAAACTTTTTTGCATGTCTCCTACTTAGTGGTTCCTTCCTGCCTCGTTTCTTTTTCCTTCCTAAACCTTCCTGCCTTGTTTCTATTTCCTTCCTAAATCCTTTTTTTCCTTTGTCAGCTGGCAGTGTACAGGGATGGAACCGTGGACCTTGGTGTTACCAGCACCATGCTCTAACCAGCCAACTTAATTTCTTTTTTTGGCAGCCGGCCAGTACTAAATCCATATTTTGAAACAATCTTTAAATAAACTCTGAAATGGACAAAATTGTTCCTTTTTTGTTACAACATCAAGGTCAAGAGTTCAGATCCCTGCATGGGCTGGCCAGTGACCCCCAAAAGAATTTGTTCCTTTTTAACAAAAATATATCGTGTGTGATAAAAAAAAACCCTGCTCTGACCTGGTCAGCTAAATTATAGTGCTTTGGGAGCCGGCCCGGTGGCACACTTGGTAGAGTGCGGCGCTTGGGAGTGTGGCGGCGCTCCCGCCGAGGGTTCGGATCCCATATAGAGACCCGTCTGCTCACTGGCTGAGCGCGGTGCGGGCGCGACACCGAGGGTTGTGATCGCGTTACCGGTCACGAAAAAAGACAAAAAGGAAAATAAATAAATAAATAAATAAATTATAGTGCTTTGGGAAATCTGGAATAAGTCAGTAGTCATATTCACATGTACTAGAAAACATTATCATAAGAACGTTTTTATTTATTTATTTATTTATTTATTTATTTATTTTAGTTTTCCTTATTCTTTTTTTTTTTTATGCTAGTAGAACGTTTTTATTTAGAAGCAGATGTGATGGCACCAGAAAGTCATAAAATAATCTAGAGTGCTTTTGTATCCCTTACTCTAGATCCCTGCATGAAGGATGTAACCTGGTAACAATCTGAAATCTCTATATCTTGTACAACCAATAGTGGAACTGATGAAGTGATTGAGGGGGTTGTTCCCTCTCTCTCCTTTGATTCTTCGTTCTTTTTGTGATTATAAAATGCTAAGCTCTGCTGGACCCCTTCCCAGCACATTTTTCAGGGTGACCTGACCTGTGCATTTCCCCAGTTGCAGTTGTCATATTGGCCCAATAAATCCTATGCTTTATATGTTTGGCCTCAGTTTCTTTTAAGTCAACATGTCTTTTTACAGTTTCTCACCAAAAACACATCTTACTTTTCTTGTACAGTTTTTTTGCATACAGAATTATTTCCTTATTTCTAGTAGTCTTAATTACGAATATTAGAATTTTTAACTCTCAGTAACCTTTAATTTGTGAGAACCTAGGTCTGTTAGTAAACATGAAAAGGATTGTTCTATGAGGAAGTACATGTTCCTAGAAATTATGAAATTAGATTCAAGACCCAAATATATGTAGCTTTTCTATACCATATAAAAACAAGATGCTAATGTATATAAACTTTAATCTTATTCTTCATAATTAACGTTTTACTATTTCAAGTGTCTATTACCTAATTTCACTTTAAAATTTCAAGGTACCAAAAAGATTTTGTAAACTATGCAGCTTTTATTTATAAAAATTTATGCCTAATTTACTTCTTTTTAACAACCATGCTTGAGCTGTTCATGAAAATTCTATGAGACGTTTAACAAAACTGTCATATCCAGTTATTTTCTTTCTTGCGGGGCCGGGGGTGGGTGAGAGGCAGCTGGCTGGTACAGGAATTGGAAACCATGACCTCGGTGTTACCAACATTGCACTCTAACCAACTAAGCAAACCGGCCAGCCCTCAAGTTATTTTCCTGTTAACCATTTTTACAGCATGAGAATGTTAAGCAGTTGCCTCCTAAGCAAGAGCCCAAAAATTAAATACATGGGTGTTTTGCTTATCAGAGGACACATTTATTTTCGTTAACCCAAAAACAGTAAACAGGTTATTTACCTAAGATTTACCCAAGTTACGTGAACTGAAAATCAGGAGTTAGGTTGTTTTCCCCTTTTTGTTTGATAAAATATTTGATTTAAGCATTTTTTTTTTAAGCCGATTAGTTAGGGGTTTTAAAAAATATTTTAATAGAAAAATATCACATACACAACATATATAGACATATGGACACAGACAAAAGCTCATTTTATAGCTCAAGATTCCTCATTTGCCATTTTTATCTCTCCCCCTTCCTTAGACTGTCAATCCTTCCGTCATCCATTTCATTGCCCCAAGAAATTGCTAGCTGTGCAGCTCTAAATTTGCACTGCCAAAAGGGTGACTTTCAGCTGAAACAAGGTAGACAGTTTACAGAACTTAGATATAAACAATTATTGGCTGAAACAGATAGAGAAAGGGTAGGTAAAGGCCCAGTTAAGACATGATGACTAGATAAAGTAACATAAACAAAGGTAAAGCTTGTTACATAAACTTTAAGTCAGCGTCTTCCCCATTCAAAAGTTTCTAGTGGTTTAGGTGCAAAGAAGGAGCTACCTTTACAAATGTAGATTTCCTCTACAGCTGTAAATTTCTTTTACAAAGACTTTTCAAAATAGCTAACTAAATGTCAGAAAGTTGTATTTTGGAGAAGGTTGGAGAAGGATTTAGTTACGTAGTCTTTTTAATTTATTTTATTTCTTAATTAGATTATTTGTTGGGGGGCAAAGTATGCGTTTCTATGCCTTCTTGAGCTTAGGACCTAACGTTTATAAATACTTTAGCTTTCTTTTTGTCTTTGGGGGTGGGATAGTAACTAAACAAAAAGACTGGTAGATTTAATTTTCTCATTACTTGCTTAAGCTTTTTAATTGGTCTTCTAAGAACAGCCTTTTAAAGAGGCAATACAATTTTTTGAAATCTTTTTAAAAGCTTCTGAGTGGGCCTTATTGGGGTGCCCTTATTTTAAAATGCACTTTAGCCCTTCTGTGACCCAGAGCCGCTCCCCAAAACAGCCCTCCCCCCAAAAAGACTCACACAACACCTTGACAGCTGGCAACAGTCTAGCCGTGTTACAGCGCACATTTCTGTCCAGCTTTGTTCTTGGGGCTCCCAACCTTCTGGTTGGCTGACTGCACAATGCAGGCCCTATAAATATGTGCCCCTGACAGAAAGTCAAGCTAAGTTCTCAGGACAAAGAACAAGACAAACAGGAAAGCCATAGCTGTTCATGGGAGGAAAAAAAATCAATCTTGCAGTGTTCTTCAGCTGGAACATTCTACATAGTAGTCATCATAATTCTGAATTATTTTTAGTAAGATTTTGCCACTTTTGTAAATATTTGCACCTTTTGGGGCCATAATTCTTATACATGAAAAAGGCAAAAGTACTGGAAGGCGAAGTACTCAGTTCTTTATAAATTAGGATCCCATTCTTAGGTTGGATCTTGATTTTCTTGGGGCCATAATTCTTATACATGAAAAAGGCAAAAGTACTGAAAGGCGAAGTACTCAGTTCTTTATAAATTAGGATCCCATTCTTAGGTTGGATCTTGATTTTCTCAGACACACAATGGCTTTGGTGTGGAGATCTCCTTGACTAACTTAGCCAGTGGTTTTCCAGTTTCTGTCTGATCCTGTCAGACACCTGAGGTCTCCCTTACCTAAGTGTGCAATGCGAAACCCCACATACCTGTAAATTCCCAAAGCCGGAGTTCACACCTCCTACAGTAATAACCACTTACTACAACCACTTGTCAGTTACCTTTAAAACTGCAGCTCTTTTTGCCAGTTACTCCACCACAGACCCAAAGCTCATGTGCCCAGCCACAGTTCAAACTAACCCTTAGCACCCCAAAAGCTGGAGAGATCAGGGAGCTCAGATGCAAAGAGAGCAGAGCTCAGGCCTACGAGGGTCTTAAAATTCTCTGGGCTCTGTGAGGAAGATAGTGGTTCTCCCCCCAAAAAGTGTTAATGGTGCCTTTTTTTTCATTTCTCAAGGGATCTTGGGGTCTTCAGCAGTCTCCCTCAGGTCCATTATTGGTTGCCAAATCTGTCAGAGGAAAAATTACAATAAATTTAAAAATCTATTGGCTTTATTGCAATTCTAGAATTGGGCAACATTTCATTCCATAAAATAGAATAAGTATTCCTATGATCTAAGTACAGGAGGTTGGTTTTAGAGACAGAAAGGTTGAAGAAAGCAGAAACAAAAAACAAAAAGCAGGTTGGTCATTTCAAAGTTGCTTTCCTTGTAAAGTGGGGACAGGGAGACAGAGCAATAGAAAAATACCTGATTGGTTAACATCAGGTTACTTCCCACTACCCTTTTTGTGTAAGGATTAAAGCAGAGGGCACTTCATTATTGTGTCTGTTGAAGAATTAAACTGGCCTGTTTGGGAAACCCAACTATGAGTGAGATTGTGCAGTATTTGTCTTTCTGTGCCTGGCTTATTTCATTTAATGTCCTTAAGGTCCATCCATGTTGTTGCAAATGGCAGAATTTCCATCTTTTTGATGGCCGAATAGAATTCCATTGTGTATATATGCCACATTTTCTTTATCCATTCATGTGTTGATGGGTACTTAGGTTGTTTCCATGTCTATTGTAAATAATGTTTCCATGGCTATTGTGACTAATGCTGTGATGAACATGGGAGTGCAGGTGTCACTTTGACATACTGAGTTCATTTCCTTTGGATATATACCCAGTAGTGGGATTGCTAGATCATATGGTACAGGTTGAGTATCCCTTATCTGAAATTCTTGGGACCAGAAGTATTTCGGGTTTTGGATTTTTTTTTGTATTTTGAATATTTGTTGAGCATCCCTAATACAAAAATCTGAAATCTGAAAAGCTTGAATGAGCATTTCCTTTGAGCATTACTTTTGTGTGTCATGTTGGTGTTCAAAAAGTTTTGGATTTGGGGGTTTGGATTAGGGATGCTCAATTTATAGTTCTATTTTTAATTTTCTGAGGAACCTCCATACTGTTTTCCATAATGGCTGTAATAGTTTATATTCCCACTAACAGTGTGTAAGGGTTCACTTTCCTCTGTGTCCTCACCAGCACTTGTTATATTTTGTCCTTTTGATAACAGCCATTCTGTGATTTGCATGTCCCTGATTGTTAGTGATGTCAAACATCAGTGTGTCTTCTTTTGAGAAATGTCTTTTCAGGTCCTTTGCCCATTTTTTAATTGGATTATTATTATTATTTATTATTTTTGTCTGTTGAATTGAGTTCCTTGTGTATTTTGGATATTAATCTATTGTCAGATGTGTAGTTTGCAAATATTTTCTTCTAATCTGTAGGTTGTCTCTTCACTCTGTTGATTGTTTCCTTTGCTTTTTAGTTTTTTAGTCTAATTTTTTTGTTGCCTGTTCTTTTGACGTCTTATCCAAAAAATCCTTGCCTAGACCATTGTTATGAAACATTTCCCTGCTTTTTAAAATTTTTTTTCTTTCTTTCATCTTTTTAAAAAAATTTTATTTTCTTTTATTAGTTTCATTCAAAGCCTTTTTTAAAAAAATCAACTTTTTTGTGGTCTAACATACATATTAAAATTCACCTGTTTTAAGTGTTTAGTGCGATGATGGGTTTTGCCGAAGGTGTACAGTCACCACACTACAGAGCATTCTGAAAACCCAAGTCTGAAAACCTTTTAGTGTGACCCCATGTCATGGTGCAAAGAGGGCTTGCTCTTGGGTGTGCAGCCCTGCCCAGAGGGAGGGTCACAGAGGCAGGATGGGCTCCTTGTTGGAGGAAGGGATAGGGAAAGGCAAGGCACTCCCCCAGTGGTGCAGGAGCTGAGTTGAGTCTGGAGTGAAGAGGGGTGCACGGGGTGAGGTGAATAAGGGAAAGGCCGTGGAAGCTGCATTTGCTGCATATTTTTTCCTTCCCGGGATTTCTAGCAGCTCAGCAGTACCGGAATGAACCAGTTTTTTCTGACCGCCTCCAGCACAAGCTGAATTTTTGTCTGTGCATTTATTTGTCCTCAGCCAATTGAAAATCACCTGGAATTTTATTCCCAGCACAAAAGAAGGTCAGAGAGAGGAGGCCCGATGATCGCGATCACCCACCAGCCTTTTCTCCAGGAAAAGAGTTGGAAGGAGGCCTGCAGCCTTTGTGCTTTCAGGGCCAGATGGCCGCCCTTGACCTAGACCTCGACCCCAGGCCCCTGAGCTTCAGGGGGTGGAAATTCCTTTCATTTTATTGTTGAGCCCAGAGGTTACAGATTGTCATTTTTCTGGCACTTCTTGGCAAGGGTAGGCCAGGGTGAGAGACGTTCAGCACTGTTATTAGACTGGCCAGAACTCTTTATGTAAGGGTTGCTCTGCTGTTTCTCACTTGGCCTGGTGACTGCTGTGTGTAAATTCTGCATGAGCCCAAGCCTCTCCCAGCAGAGTGCGGGATTCCAGGTGCTTGCCCCGAGTGAGTTAGAAAAGCTGGCCCCATGGATGGTATCAGTAAAAGTTAGCTACTCCTACTGCTGCTGCTACTCCTGTCCTCACTATTTTACTGGTTTTTATTGTTATTCAAAGCAAACTTTACTGAAGAGAGGTAAAGTCGTGAATTTTGCTGTGACTTTTGGCTCTGGATCCATAAGCAGCTGTTGGCCCCCAGGATAAAGAGTCAGTCTGTATGGCTGGGGAGGACCCTTGATCAAAGGTCTTGCTCTTGGGCGCCTTTGCCCTGTGTTTCTGAATAATTTTTAGTGGGTTCTGTGAGGTAAAAGAAAGACAATATATTTTAAGGGTTTAAGAAAATTTAGGTTGTGCTGCTCCCCAGTGGCTACTTGGTTTCAGGGTCATGTCCTACCCTTGAGCCTTGTTTCTGCCTCAGGGGCATGAGTGTCCAGAGCTGGCCTGGGTAGGGACACATGGTGAGCATGGGGACGCTAGTGCTGGAGCAAATTTGAGGTAAAGAAGAACCTTGATTAGGTTTTATGTGGTGGGATTAGGTTTTATGTGGTGGGATGTGGCTGGGATGACTCCTGCCCAGTTTGCTGTGGTATTAGAGGGGCTTCTCCTTTTAGGCCAGGCCCTTAGTTACTGGAGACTTGGGCGGAGGCCAGGGAGAGCTTGCAAGAGACCCATCCAGCAGCTCCTCAGGCCCTGTGTGTTTGAGGATGGACTGCGAAGGCATGCAGTCCCTGGTCATCTCTGCTTCCAGAACCTGGATGCATGGCCAGGGCTTGTGGTCCTCCGTCAGACCCTCTTCCAGAACCAGGATGGACAGCCAAGGTGTGCAGTCCCAGGTCATCTCTGCTTCCAGAGCCAGGATGGACAACCAAGGCATGCAGTCCCTGGTCATCTCCACTTCCAGAGCCAGGATGGACAACCAAGGCATGCAGTCCCTGGTCATCTCCGCTTCCAGAACCAGGATGGACAGTCAAAGTGTGCGTTCCCATTCATATTTGCTTCCAGAACCAGGATGGGTGGCCAAGGAGTGTGGTCCTCGATCATCTCTGCTTCCAGAGTCAGGATGCATGGCCAGGATGTGTGCTGCTCCGTCATCTCCTCTTCTAGAACCAGGATGGATGGCTAAGGCGTGCACTCCTCCTTCATCTCTGCTCCAGAATGTAGGGAGCTGTCTCAGGCCTGCTGGGAAAGCTCCATGAAAGTCAGAAAGATGTGGGGGTGACCTTGCACAGAATCTGTCAGGGGCTGAATGGGGGCAGCCTTACCTTGCCCTAGGGAGTTGATGGTAAGGTAGCCTCTATTTTCTCTCACAAGAGTAAGTCGGGTTTTTTTCTCTGGTGAAAATACTGCCTTTTCCCACATTAGAGGAAGACTCAAAATGAGTTTTGGTGGAAACCATTTTGATGGAAGAAGGTTGTGAGAATGGTCTGGGGGATTCCCAATCCTGGATTTCTGCGGCATACTGACGGTACCTGTTGAAAACAAAAGTTTGCAGACTTTTTCTTCGTGTCCCTGATTGTCAGGCTACATTGGTGTAAGGTGCTTCTGCAGTAGGTTTTGTGGGAGGTGCCAGAAGAGAGCCCCAAATCTTTCTCCCACCATCAGCTGATACACTGGAAATTAACCAGAAAGGTAAAAATAGTAAAACTTTGAATAGCTTGATTAGTTAAAACATTGAGGTCATTGAGGTATAATTCATATAACATAAACGTCACCATTTTAGAGCATACAGTTCAGTGGATTTTAGTATATTCACAGTGCTATACAGTCAGACCCACAGTGGTTTGATTTTTAAAAATGATTTTTTCTAAATATGAAAGGAATATGTTCTTATTGTAGAATATTTTAAACATTCCACAAAACTCCCCTCAAAAATGGTTTCTAGTGAGAGGCCAGACTCTGCCCTCTGTGAAGCGGAGGGTCTGAGCCTGCTCGTTATCTTAGGGAGCTCTTTGGTGGCTGGCTGCAGCCTACAGAGATGCTTTTGGTAGGGGTATGTCTGAGTTAGGTATTTCTGTGCCCTAGACAGCATTATAAAAGCCTGTCTGAAAAAGCCAGAGACCTCAGGGACTAATGTCCTGGTTTCTGTAGCCATCCCTACCTCTCCCATCCCCAGACTCATACAGACCCAGTCGATATCTGCCCAAGTCCAGACAAGGAACATATCTGGGCAGCACCTTGGTAGAATTTACTAGGAAGATGAACAGAAAAATCTAGTAAAGTTTCTTGTCTCTGAATTTTTCAAGACAGTCTAATCAGTTTATTAATGAAAGAATTTTAGAAGCTGGAAAATACATTGCAGAGAAAAAAGACAAGATTTTCATCTTTCTAAACTGGTTTTTAATGGGGTTTTTTGTTTGTTTTTTGCAATGGAATTTTATAAAATCTTAGTATCTCTGATCTCAAATATTGGGAAAACCTTATGTCTTTGTATGAGATGAATAAACTATTATAGTTCACAGTGTCTGTGCAAATTGTAAATCAAATCATTCGAACACGAAATAACCAAAAATATTAAGAATATTAGTAAATTAGTTAGTCCATAGTAGCACAAAGAATATTCAAACTGATAATAACAAGTACTTCATAAAAGTCAGGTGTTATCTGCTTGCCTATGTGCTAATGCCTTTAAGTACACTAGGTAGTCTACAGCATACTTATGAAGAATATACATTTCTGTACTTAGATGAGAAAACTGAGCACAGAAAGTGAGGTAACTCACCAAGATCACAGAGCTCAGATTTGAATTTGGATCTTTGACCCCACACTCAGCTCTTAGCCCCTGAGAGCCCCTCCTGAAGTAGAGACAAGATTATGGGGTTAAGGTATGTTTCTAGGGGAGAAGAAGGATGTAAGCAAGATTGTCCTGGGCCCCCTGAAGGCTGTACTGAGCCTCTGGGGTCTTGAGGGAGATGCTAAATCCCCTCAGTGTCCCTTGGGTGCTCCTATGTGAGTATCTGGCATCCCTGCAGAAGAACTGGTGGGGTTTGCAGACCTATAGACAGAGGGCCAGGAGCATTACCTCCCAGGTGCTTGGGCCTGGGAAAACAATGGGACAAGAAATGTCTCTGTTGACCAGCTTCCTGAGCTCACATCTGTTCTGAGGTCCCAGCATCTGGCCCACAGGGGCTGTCAGCATGTGTCCGTGGAGAGTTTGGCTTTGGGCCTTTGGGATGTGTGTGCCAATGGGAGGCAGCCACAGGGCATCAGTGTTACAGGTGTGGGGGTCAGAAGGCGCATCCTGAGGCAAAAGTGAAAGGGGCCAGAACTCTGAGAGAAACCCACTGTGTGGGGTAAGACAGGGACCCGGGCTGGCCAGAGCGGGGAAGCGGCTCAGCCAGCCTGGGGTAGACGTGGCTCGCCTGTGGATGGAGATGAGCTTTCTGTGGCTACAGATGCGTCCTGGACTCCAGGCAGTGAGGTAATCAATCCTGTGCCTTTTTTGTCTTTAGTCGTGGGACATTTTTTTTCGCAACACCAATGCTGGAGCCCCCCCGGGCAGTGCCTACCAGAGCCCCCTTCCCCTGAGCCGAGGCTCCCTAGCCACCGTGGCCCACACACAGTCCCTGGTGGAGGTGCAGCCCAACGTCGACAAGCTCGTGGAGGACCACCTGGCGGTGCAGTCTCTCATCAGGGCGTACCAGGTAAGCGGGGCACTGGCCATCACTCAGAGAAGGTCAGGTGTTCCCTGGGCCGTGCCTTATACGGCATCATCTGCCTTTCCACATGGATATTGTCATTAGCATTTGGAAGAGGTAGAAAAAATTAAGTGCTTTCTCCCCGCTCTGGGGCCTTAAGGAGGCAAAATCAAATATACAATAGAATAGGAGCCAAGCTAACCCTGTTCGAACAAATCCTCTGCCACTTTTAATGCCTGCCCTATAAATAGCTCCTTGTTTCTTTTCATGAGTTGGCAAGAAAGATTTGTGGGCAGGAAAACCAGTGCTGCCCACCCGTAGTGAGCAGTGGCCAGAGTGGTGGTGGTGTTGGGTGGTGGATGCCCCCTTTAGTTGCTAACAGCTGAATACTGTGAACAAAAATGAACATGTAGAGTTTGGGGACAGGCAGATGAGGAGGCAGCTGAACCTGCGGAGGGTAGGTGACGGGCAGGGGAAGTCCCTCCAAAAGCATACCAGTTAGGCACCAGCCTCCCTGGACGAGTGTCAAGCAGATCGGGATTTTTTTCTGCCTGTCCTTTCTCAGTACAGTAACCAAGGCCTTTCCAGGGTGGGTGTCCACCTATGTGTGGGGAGAGCCCAGGCTTCAGACCTTAAGATTGATCTGTAGTGGTTGCAAGGAGGACAGGTGGAAAAAGGCAAGCCTGGGGCAGCCCTTCTGCAGGCCCTTGCTGGCTGCTCTTGCATAGCTACAGTGGTGGCAGCAAGGGCACGAATGCCCCTGAGCTCCCCTTTCTCTCCCATGCTTGTTTCCTGGAGATGGTGGTACAGACAGGGCCAGTGACGCAGGTGTCGTCCCAGGGCAGCACAGGGAGGGTCCTGGGCCTCTGGTCCTTCACGCCTGGTCTGGCATGGAAGACCCTCTCTTGGGGCAAGTGCAAGTAGCCCTGTATTCTGAAGTGCTATCCATGGTGGACATTACTGTAGGTGAGAAGCACAGTTGGTGTTTCTTGATTGTTGCCTGCATGCCTTTGACCTCATCAACTTTAACTTGATCTTTCAGTGACTTAGCAGCAGCTCCTCCTGTTCTCCAATTGCTAGCAAAAAATTGTGAATAAAATATCCCAAACTGAAAGAAACTAAAAATCAAAAGAGATTTTTTTCCTCTTTTTTTTTTTTGGTGGCTGGCCAGTATGGGGATCCCAACCCTCGACCTTGGTGTTGTAATACCAAGCTCTAACCAGCTGAGCTATCTGGCTAACCCTCCTTTTGTTTTCCAAGCAGTTTGGATCAGGAGCTTTAAGTCCGAGTTATAACAGAGTTTTTTGTTCTCACTACTGTGTGCTGACCCACTCAGTAGCACTAGGCACAGAGCCTCACAGGCACCCTTCTCTTAGTAAAACACCTCATCTGCACCCCTCCCCGCCAAGGCCAGTGCCTCACGGTAATGTTTACGTTCTGTGCTGCAGTAGGCTTCACACTGGAGTAAGAATTCCCTGGCATTTCTCATTTCCGTTTATCAAGGGAAATTGTGTAAAGATCCTGGGAAATGGATCCTTTCAGACGGCCCAAGTTTATCATAACCTGAGGCATTTATTCCTTTTTTTTTTTATAAAAGTGTATTTATGTATACTAATGCTTTTCAAATAAACTATTGCACAACTTTTTAAACCTAATTTTGTGGTATGAGCTCATCGGTGCTGTGTTCCTCTCTGGGAATGGTTTGCATGAAGTATAACTCTTTTATCCCTCCCCACAGTTCGCTGGACCTGCTTAATGACTTGCTTGTGTTATTGCTTCCAGGTCAGGGGTCACCACATTGCAAAACTTGATCCTCTCGGAATTAGTTGTGTAAATTTTGATGATGCTCCAGTAACTGTTTCTTCAAACGTGGGTGAGAATTAATCTGTAAATGCTAATTTTAATGTAATTTTACTTTTTTTTTTTACCCTTCCCTCTTTTTTTTCTCCTGTCCTTTTGTGTGTGTCCTTCCCTCTCATCGCTGGCCCACTCGTAGATACGAGGGCACCATGTAGCACAGCTGGACCCCCTGGGGATTTTGGATGCTGATCTGGACTCCTCCGTGCCCGCTGACATTATCTCATCCACAGACAAACTTGGTGAGGGTCCAAGAACAGTCAGCTGCGTTGCTTGAGCCCCTCTCTCTGTGCCGCAGCCTGTGGTAGCCAGGACATCCAGGCAGGAGGGAAAGGCTCTTAAGTTTCCTTCGCTCTGATCACTTGAAATTTATCAGTAATAAAACCTTAGTGTGTTTTGGACAAGTGATGTTTATCCCACTTTTTCAGCCAGAGTGTCTAAGTCTCCAAATTGGAAAATAAAATTTTGAACAGAAAGGTTTGTGACACAAGGAAACAGCTGTTCTTACTGGGGCAGGTGGTTCAGAAGCTGCTTCAGAGAACAGCTCTGTTGGCTTCAGCTTTCCAAGTCTGCGTCCAGCGCTGCCTTTGTCGAGGCACGTCATGAGGCTTGTCACGAGACCTGTGCAGGAGCTGCTGTCACAGCTGTTCTGAAGCACTCTGTGTTCTGCTTACCTTTGACTGGAGGCCAAAGTTCATGTCCCTTAAGGGGCAAATTCCAGAGCAAGTTGTGCAGTTTGGGTCTCCCGATTCATAACTCAGGTGATCACACTGAGGAAACTTTGGAAGGCGTTCCCACAGTGTCAGGAGGCCAGGGCCTCGGGAGGGGTATGTGTGGAATACAGTTGGGTTCTTGTCAAGGTCTCCAGTAGACATTCCCCCCTGCACCCCTCCTCCTCCTGAGGTGAAATGGGTGTTGCAGTTGGGCCGTCACCTGCAGTTGCTTCGAGTTAATCTGCTTACGTCACTTTGCTGCTAACCTGCCCTAAAGAAATGATAATGTGACTAATTTTGAAATGGCCAGGATGTTCACAACAGACACTGTGCATGCTAATGAAATTGATCATCACCCACCTGCCTAATACTGCTCTTGGGAAGGGGACGAAATTAGCCTCCTCGAAGGCACATTGGGAAGAGTACAGAAAAACAGTCTCTCTAAGGCTCTGCAGTGTCTGGGGGCTCTTGTAGGCATTACTGAGTTAGGACAAGGGGGTCAGATACTAATCATGTAAAATCAGACATCAAAGATGACTCTGGATTGGTGTCGATGGTTTGTAATTACTCTTTTGTCTTGATTTCAAAAACATTCCTAGATAATATAGGGTTTGCTCTACTTCATATCAATCCTTTAGCAGATTTAGGAAGGAAGTTTAGAGAAACCCTTTTGAATCTTATTGAATAGGGCCAGTCTGGATTATAGATTGGGTGTGAATTGAACCCTGCTCCTTTATTCAATGGTGACAATTTCATGCTCCCAAGAAGTGGGCCTCTCTTTGCAGTGTCCCCAGGACGTTGCAGAGCCTCTTTCCTGCTCCTCACCCCTTAGCAGAGACACCCTCTGCCCTGCACCCCCCAGTCCTGTCACAGCCTGTCAGCCTTGAGCCTCTCTAGCCCCCTGTGCTCACTGCCTCTGGAGACTTCCAGACCTGCAGGGTCCCCTCCAGGAGCTCAGGACAAGGTGAGCCCCCCCACCCCCACCCCGCTGCTGGACTCAGTGTTCCCTGATGAAATAGCACAGGGACCTGCCCGGAGCCACCTCAGGGAGGAGCACCTCCTGCTGTAGTCAGTCAGGGTAGGGGACCATGGAATGCTGGTTTTCCACACATGGCAAAACACTGGGACAGGAGAGGAGCAAGTGAGGTGACCAGCTCACCTTCTGCTGCCTGAACCTGTGTGGTCCAAGCTCCTCTTCACCATGGCATCCACAGTTGCCACTTTCTCAGTATCTTCAAATGGACCTTTTTCAGCAGTTCTCAATTCCACATACTAGAATTACCTGAGGAACCCTAAAGGTATCCTCTCTCCCCCTTCCGATTAATTTGATCAAGATGGAGCCAGGAGCGGACAACCCTGAGTGATCCCAAGCCTTTGAAGGATCAAAATCCTGAGGGCTGTCAACAAGCTCAGCCCCTAAGTTCCCATCTCGTTAGTGGCTGAGTAGGGCCAGAATTGGGGTATCCTGCCCCCATCCTTCTTCCTAGGCTTTCACAGGGCCCCCCCTTAGGTTCCACTCTGGAAGAGTATCCCGGGTATTTGTGCTTCTGTGAGGTTTGTGGTTCCAGGTTCCACAACAACATGGTGAGGGTGAGAGGGTCAGAGGACTTTATGAACGGTAAGATCAAATGCACAGAATTGTCTCCAAAGATTCCTGAAATCCTTTGATGAAGGGAGATTTTTGAACCCTTTGGTCAGGACCCTTTGGAACCATTAAGAGAGTTCGGGTGCAGTTTCCACTTTTCAGGAGAAAAGTGCATTTTAATCCTGTGGATTTGAAATAGTGTGACAAAAATTGCAATAAATTCTTTTTTGGGGTGAAAAAAAAGGAAATAGTGTGAATGTTTCAATACATTTGAATCATAGGATTGGTCTCGAACTCTCACCCTTGATGTGTGCAGGTCTTCAAGAAAGCAGAGGTCAGATGGAGTGTGGCTCCACATAGTTTGTAGAGCACTTAGCAATCCATCATCTCATTCGGACCCCAGAGAGCCTGGATTCTGGGGCCACACTCCATGGATTGGAATTCCAGCTCTGCCATACCTGCCTGTGTGACCTTGAACCAGTTGCTTAACCTCTCTGCCTTATTCACCTCATCTGTAAGGGTTGATAGTATCTACCTCCTAAGGTTGTTTCAAAATTAAATAAACTCCTTAAAATAGTGCCTGAAACTTACTAAGCTCTCTGAGTGTGAGCTAATGTGGCTATTAACAATCTTTTGAGATAAGTAGCTGCAGGACTGTGGTAATGGGATAATTCAGGATCTGAGAGGTCGAGCAGGTAGACAAGGATTACACAGGAGTTAGTAGTGGTGAAGACTGGGCTGACCCAAATGATAAGGAAGCGTCGTAGCATCTCATGCAGGAACTTGCAAACTAAGAAGTTAGAACTCTGGATGGGGGGAAGTTTGGGGCCCAGGAGAACTGCTGGTCAGCCTGGGCATTGGGCAGTAGGTTCCACCCCCTCCTTACGGTACAGCAGCCAATGCAGTAAGAACAGGGTGGGCTGAGTGGCCATGTGGTGATCCTTGTGTAGGCTGGGGTCGGAGCTCTGCACAGAGGTGTCCTGTGTCGCATGCATCTTTTTTCAGAGCTGAGATTATTTCCGTGCCTCCGTTTAGTTGCCCTTCCCACATCCCTGTGGACATAGTTACATTTTCTCCCTCTCTTTGGGGAAATTGAGGCTCAGAGCAGTGATGACACCCACAAGTTAAACACAGCCCTCCTGCTTCCAGTGCAGCATGTTCTGCCTGTTGTTGGAAAGGCTTGTCCGGAGAGGGGGTGGGGGTGGCGCAGCACAGCAGGAGCTATGGGCAAAGCCAGTCCAAAAGGGCACTGACAATGCTGCCTGAAAGTGCTCGGCAGTTGAACACCCAGTGGCAGGCTGATTTGGTCAGCAGTGCATGCAGGGGGCTGTGTCCACTGTGAGTGTTGGCTCTATCTACTGTGAGTTTTTTAAAATAAAGTTGAATATGTGGTACAGTTTACATTGAGTTCTTGACCTTTTCTGACCAACTTTGAAAAGGTTGGGAAATGCTGGCCTAGGGCACCTGTCTTCACTTCTCAAAAATTCCCCAGGTCCCTGAAGTAACCGGGGAGAGATAATTAAAAATTAGACTCTTGCCAATTACTCTCAGCAGATACAGAACTACTCAATAGTCCCAGAGCCTTGTGATTTACCATCAGATATTGCTTTCACGTAGAACTTGCTATGAATGTAACAAAAATATTGTTGAGATCATGGGGTTAGCGGTTATTTTCATTTAAAATGTTTAAAATTAATTTTAGAACAGTTTCTCAATTAGATAAGGGTTGTGTTCCATAATTGTGCAGTGCTGACTGGAATGGGCATAGCTTTCCTCATGAAGTGTTATGCTAGGGACCAGTTTCCACGTGAGCCCCCAGAAGCCTGTCTCAGTCTGTGCCAAGTTGTACCATAGATTTCACTTCCCTTGGGGAGGAGGTTTGAAAGTTCCAGTGTGAGGTGCCTTAAATACACATTCCCTGTCACCCACACTCCACAGTGAGATTCCTCAATATTAAACTTGCAGGCCCGTAGAAAGAGGCACCAGGTGAGGTTCAATGGATTCCTTTCCCATATCCTCATGGGTCCGATTGGGGTGAAGGTGGTGGCAGCTCAAGGTCTGGCAGGAGGGCTCCTAGGCAGGCTTTTCCTGGCTGACCCTAAAGAAGGGTCAAGGATCGGGGTGCCAAGGTAGATATGGGTATATGTTGCAAAATGCCAGATCTAGGCTGTGGTGATGGATGGAAGGTCCCATGGTGAGTCCCATGGGGTTTGTTGCTATCCTTTGTAGTCTCCCTGCTGAAAAGTAGAAACAGACTGACTTGCAGACTTCGCTGAGGCTGTGTGCTGTGTCATGCCTTTGGGCATTCATGCTAGTCGTCCCTTCCGTGTGTGGTTTGGGCTGGGGGGTGGCATCTCGTTTCTATCCTGAGCTGCTGTAATTGATTTTGGGACTTGGAGAAAGTTCCCATTAACTCTTGCCCTCAGTTTTCTCTTTCCTTTCAAGGGCCACATTTGAATTAGATTCCCACTCAAACATGCCATTGTCTGTGGCTTCTGTATAAATTCTCACAGTGACAAAAGTGATTGACATTTACTTTAATGTGAGATTTAAACATAATTAAGAGAGCATTCAGAACAACAGATTTTATCAATAAACGGAAGGAAAGCATGAGAATTCTCACCTGTTTATCATTAGTGTTTGTAAATTCCTAATATCAGTTTTAGAAAATGAACTTAAGTAGTTAAAAATTCGATTCAGAAGTCTAAAAATGTGGCAGAATTTCAGCTACTTAAATGAAGTCGTTCTTGGCCTCTGTCCAACAGCCTGCTGTCATTAAGAGCACAGCATGTAATGACTGTTTCCACACATCCTCCTGACCCTCAGGGGCTCTGTGGATTGCTCCATTGATGGCTGAGAAGAAAAAGCTAAAAATAGAGTTGATTTTTCATCGACTTTCATAATTTCAGCGCAACAGAGAGCAGTTTATTTAGCCAACATTGATTGACTGCCATGTGCAGTGTGCTGTGCTACAGATAACGGAGTGAGGAGTGACAGGTGAGGTTCCCTAAGTGACTTGGGCCAGGCCAGTGAGGTGCCTGAGAAGGTTGAAGTCCTGGTGGATATGGTCACCTTCAAGGGGAATGAGGACTGGACCAAGCTGACACATGACATTTAAGAGGATTAATTGAATGTAGGATTATTTGCATCTGCCCACGAATTGGTAAACCGAGTCACACCTAGCTCCCAGGGTCACATCCCTGCTCCTTGCCAGCTGTGCTTCACTTAGAAGTGCCACGGCCAACCCCCAGCAGCTCTCTCTCCTCCAGCACAGCACCTGCACTCCTCAAGAAGTAATGGTTTAAACGCTTCATTGCACTCTGGTGCTGGAAAATCTGTGCGCTTTCTGTAAATGCCAACTAGTGTATCTTCTGTTGTTCTCTTTTCATTCTCCATTTCTTTGGTTTGCGTCTTTTGTTTGCCTTTTGTTTAAAAAATACAAAAAAGTACAGATGGAAATGAGAGCATCCACATCCCCAATACCCAGAATGTAAACACTTTACCACATTACCTTAGATTATTTAAGAGAAATGAGCATTTGAGTTTCCCTTTGAGGTCCCCCTCCTTCCCCGGAGGCTGCAGAGTGATTAACATACACCACATGCCCCATGGGAGTGCTGATGGCTACTTGACATGGTCTTATGTCTTCATTCTATAGACTGAAGTAGAATACTTAACATTCTTCATCTTTGCCTTAAACAAAGCATCAATGTTTTGGTGCAGAACTTAGATATTCTGTTGTCTTCAGAGCCACTTGGCTCTGAGATCTTTGGAGGATGCTGTTGTCCCCTTGGGGAAGGAGGCAGAGCTTTACCAGGTGTGCCCTTGGGGGACCCTAGGGAGCAGGCCTTCTTGCTGGAGTCTTTTCTGAGTCCAAGTTCTTAGCATCACCTTCAAAGAAAGCACTCAGATGGCCTTTCTCTGCATTCCTAGGACAGCGAGCATGCTCAGTGACTGTGGCCATGGCTCTGCTCAGCCATCAGCCCCTCTGCATGCCCCTACCTTCCTGGCCCCATCCCCCAGGCCCACGTACCCGGGAAATGGGTCAGGAGCGTTATTCTTTGTGTATCCAGATAAACATCTTGATCTTCACTACTGGCCAAGAGAGCTTTTAGGTGTGGTAGAAATTCAAGGAGAAGTTTACAGGTAGATGGAAATGAACAGCTGTTCTTGTGTAGCTGTGGTTCTTGGGTTGTTTTCAGCCACTGAGCTTTTCTGTTCTAGTTTTGCCTTCTTGTGAGGGAGACTAAGGACCTCATTCCCTCTTTAGAATCCTTCAGAATCTTAAGGTTTAGAGTCTAGTCTACTGCTTGAATCCAGTTCTGAGGAGTGGCTGCTCTAAAATTGAGGCTTTGTATTTTCTTTTCCTCAATTTTATATCCCAAAGTAGTCTAGATCAGGTGTATGTGGCTTCCCAGGAGAGCACTGTGTCAACCTTTTCTTGAGGCTAGGGAGGATGAGAGCTCTCACACCACCACCTGATGGCTTCCCAGTGTCAGGGAAGCTGGCCCCCCTCCTTCTGATTCACCTTATTCCAGCTGTTCTACAAGCAATTTCCATGTTTACCAAAATCACTCTCCGGAATTGATCCCCTGACCATGCTACCCACCCTCTTCTCCTTTGGTGTGTGTGTGTCCATGTGACGGTGTTTGTGCTACTTGTTATGGCGGTGATGGTGTAGGGTTTTGGTGTTTTGGTTTTTTTAAACTAACTTTCGCCTGTCTTTTTCCTTCTGCGCTCACCCATGCTACCCCACTCTGCCTCTCAGATCTTGCAGTTTTCCAGGAACGACTTCGAATGCTAACAGTAGGAGGTATGAAAATAATGAGCCTTTCACCTTTCTGGAGTTGAGGACTTTATTTGAATAGGATGTGCAACTTTTCCTAGCATGCGATTTGGGAAAGTTGACACAACTTCTATTCGGTGTTTTAAAGTTTGTTAATTGTTTTGAAAGACATTTTCCCCTTCATTTAGTTAGTACCAACAAGTAGAGCTACTTACCCGGTGTCATTTTGTTTCTGTCCATTTTGTGTTCGGAAGAGCATTTTTCATCTCCGCGTGTGCTTCACCATCGCTTCCCTGTGAGCATCCATCTTCAGCGTAGTTCACCTTTAGCTCCTGCTGTAGTCAGCCGGGGACCTGAGGCCAGTTCAGCTCTGCATGGTGGCTTATCTTGTCCTCCACAGTCTGTGCTGCAGCTTTGACTAGACTCTGGATTCTTGCAGATTTTGCTTCCTGGGCATTTTGGACAAAATTTCCAAAATGTTCCATGTTTGAAGGACAACTGAAATATTTGTAGAAACTTACTGGCAACCCTTAATGACCCTTGGTTCTGGGCAGAACACTTTTGAGGAATCCAGAGTTGAGGTGCTGTGGGGATCACCTGCCTGTTGTCATCCACCCTGGTGGCCAGTCTCTTCTCTCCACTCCAGCTTTTCTAAGTTCTCTTTTTCCTCCATCTTATTCATAATATCTGTGAGACTCTACTTTTTCATTAAACTTTTATTTGGAGATAATTGTAGGTTCATATGCAGTTGTAAGAAGTAACAGATCTTGTGCCCTTTAGCCATTTTCCCCAGTAGGAATGTCTTATAAAGCTGTAGTACAACATCACACCAGGGCACTGCATTGATACAGTCAAAACTCAGAATATGCATCACCATGAGGAGGCCTCTGTTGCCCTTTGAAAGCCACATCCACTTGTTTCCTTCCTACCCACCACATTTAACCCCTAGCAACCGCTGTTTTGCTCTCTTTTCTATAGTTTTGTCATTTCAGGAATGTTATACAAATGGAATTACAGTATGTAACCATTAGGATTGGGATTTTTCAGTCAGCATAATTTTCTAGAGATTCATTCAGGTTGTTGGTGTAATCAATAGTTTGTTCCTTTTTATTGCCGAGTGATAATCTGCGGTATGGATATGCCACAATTGTTTTAGCTGCTCACCTATTGAAGGATCTCTGGATTGTTTCCATTTTTTGACTGATAGAATCTTTTGCAGAGCAAAAGTTTTTAATATTGTCTATCAGTTTTCCTTTTATGGGTCGTGCTTTTGGTGTTTAAGTCTAAGATCTTTCTTTAGCCCTAGATCCCAAAGATTTTCTCCTATGTATTTCTCTAAAGGTTTTATAGTTTTGCATTTTACATTTAAGTATATGATCCATTTTGAGTTAATTTCTGTGTAAGGTATGACATTTAGGTCAAGATTCTTTTATTTTTATATTTTTGCATGTGGATGTGCAAATGCTCTGGCACCACTGACTAAAAAGTCTGTCCTTCCTACGTTGAATTGCTTTTGCACTTTTGTCAAAAATAAGTTGGACTTGCTGATGTTTTCTTGGGGGAAAAATTAGTTGGACTTATTCATGTGGGTCTATTTCTGAGTTTTCTATTCTTTTCCTTCAGTCTCTGTGTCTTGTCTTTTCACCAGTACCACACTGTCTTGATTACTATGGCTAGTGAACTTTACTTTCTATTTTCAAAATTGTTTTGGTTATTCTAGGGCTTTTCCCTTTTCATATAAATTTTGGAATAAGCATGTCTATGTCTACATAAAACTTTGCTGAAATTTTGACAGGAATTGTATTAAACCTATAGATCCGTTTAGGGAGAACTGACATTTTTACCATGTTGTCTTCTAATCCGTGAACATAGTATGCCTCTATTTATTTAGATCTTCAATTTCTTCAGCTTTTTGTAGTTTCCGTCATATAAATTCTGTACGTGTTTTGTTAAATTTACACTTAAATATTTTTTTTCTTTTGTCGTATAAATTCTGTACATGTTTTGTTAAATTTACACTTAAATATTTTTTTTCTTTCTAATGTTGGTATCCACGTATTCGTTGGTAGTATATAGAAATACAATTGATTTTTGTGTTTGATATTGTATCCTGTGACCTTGATGAACTCACTTATTCTAGGATTTTTTTGTGTGTGTGTGGATTCTTTAGGATTTTCTATATAGACAGGCATGTCCTCTGAAAATAGGAACAGTTATTTCTTCTTTCCAATCTGTGTGCTTTTTATTTCCTTTTTTTTTTTTTTTTTTTTTTTTTTTTTTTTTTTTTTTTTTGCTTTATTGTAGTCACGACAACTTTCAGCACTGTGTTGAATAGGAGCGGTGAGAGTGGACATACTTATGTCTTATTCCTGATCTTAGGGTGAAAACATTCAGTCTTTCACCATTAAATATAATATTAGCTATAGATATTTTTGTAGATGCTCTTTATCAAGTTGAAGAAGTTCTCCTGTATTCTTATTTTTCTTACAGTTTATTATGAATAGGTGTTGAATTTTGTCAGATGCTCTTTTCTGCATCTATTGATATCATCATATGAGTTTTCTTCTTTAACGTACAAGATTTGATCATATGAGTTTTCTTCTTTAATGTACAAGATTTAATGATAATGTAGTTGGTTGCATTGATTGATTTTTGAATATTCAACCAGCCTTGAATTACTGGCATAAACCCCACTTGGTCATGGTGTATAATTATTTTTATACATTGCTATATCTATATATCTATATCTGTCTGTCTACCTATCTATCTATCACCTATCTATATATTTTGCATCTTTATTCATGAGAGACATTGGTCTGTAATTTTCTTTTTGTTTTTCTGTACTGTCTTGGCTCTTGGTATCAGAGTAATTCTGGTTTCATAAAATGAATTGAGAAGTGTTACTCTTATTTTATTTTCTAGAAGAGATTATGTAGAATTGGTATTAATTCTTCTTTAAACATTTGATAGAATTGACCAGCAAGGGATTTTTTTTCAGGGGGTTTTCTTTATGAATTAGATTTCCTTATTAGTCATAGGGTTATCTGAATTATCTTCTTCAGATTGGGTGAGTGATGGTAGTTTGTGTTCTTCCAGAAATGGTTCATTTCATTCCAGTTGTCAAATGTATGTAGAGTTGTTCATAGTATTTCCCTATTGTCTTTTTGATATCTGAAGGGTCTTTATTGATATCCTATTTCATTCCTGATATTGGTAATTTGTGTCTTCTCTTTGGCAGTCTTGTGAAAGATTTGTTAACGTTATTGTTCTTTTCAACGAACCAACTCCTTATTTCATTGATTTTTCAATTTTATTGATTTCTGGTCTTTATCATTTCCTTACTTCTGCTTGTTGGTTTTGGTTTTTTTGTTTGTTTGTTTTTCCCTTCTTTTTCTAGGTTCTTGGGGCAGGAGCTTAGAGATAATTGATTAGAGACTTTTCCTCTTTATGGGTGTTTGCATTTACTATTATAAACTTCCCACTCAGTACTGCTCTAGCTGTCCCACAAATTTTAATATGTTGTATTTTTACTTTTATCCCATTCAGTGTATTTTTTACTATCCCTTGATACTTCCTCTTTGACCCATGGATTATTTAGAAGTGTGTTGTTTAGTTTCCAGGTGTTTGGAGATTTTCTTATTATCTTTCTATTGTTGATTTGTAGTTTGATTTTGTTATGGTTGGATAATGTATGATTTCAATTCTGCTAAGTTTGTTGAGGTTTTTTGTTTTGTTTTTTTTTTCTATTAATGGCACAGTATATTGTCTATCTTGGCATGTGTTCCATGGGCACTTGTAAAGAATGCTATTATTAGAATGCTGTTGTTGGATATAGTATCCTGTAAATGTCAGTTAGATCCTGTTGGTTGATGGTTGTTGAATTCTTCTATGTCCTTTCTGATTTTCTGTCTCGTTGTTAATCAGTTGTTGAGAGAAGGGTATTAAAGTCTTCAGCTATTTATACATAACATTAATGTGTGTTTGTTTGTTTCTTCTTTCAGTTCTGTAAGGTTTTGGTTCACATATTTAGCAGGCTTGTTGTTTGTTGCATATACATTTAGGATTGCTATGTCTTCTCTGTGGATTGACCCTTTTATCATAATGTAATATCCTTCTTTGCCTCTAGTAATTTTCTTTGCTCTAAAATGTACGTTATTAATATTAATATATTAATATAGCCACTCCTGCTTTCATTTGATTAATGTTTACATTTCCATACTTTTACTTTCAAGTTGCCTATGTCATATATGAAATGAGTTTCTTGTAGATAAATATATAGTTTGGTTCCTTTTTTAAAAAAAATCCACTCTGCTAATCTCTGTCTTCTATTTGGTTTATTTAGTTCATTTATATTTAATGTAATTATTGATATGTTAGGGCTTACGTCTGCCATTTTATTTTTTATTTTCTGTTTGTTCTCTTTCATTTATTTTGCTTTCATTTTGCTGTTCTCCTGTGCATTTTTTAACCCATATTTTAGAATTCTACTTTTATCTATATACAAGGACAGTATATTTGGGTATATCTCTTTGTATAGCTTTTATAATGGTTGCTCTAGGTATTACATTATATAGACATAATTTATCACAGTTCACTGATATCATCATTTTACCAGTTCAAGTTAAATGTAGAAATCTTATGTTCCTTTATATTTCTTTACCCTCCTCCATTTATAATATAATTATCTTAAATATTTCCTCTACATATGTTGAGAACCACATCAAACAGTGTTATAAGTTTGCTTCAACCATGAAACATAATTTAGAAGACCCAAGAGGAGAAGGAGAGTCTGTTGTGTTTACCTATATATATATATATTTTTTTTGTCTTTTGTCTTTTTCCGTGTCCGGCAACGGGATTGCAACCCTCGGCGTTGCCCCCGCACCTCACTCAGCCAGTGAGCGGGAACCGGTCTGTATGTGGGATCCGAACCCTCGGGCGGGAGCGCCGCCGCGCTTCTTGCCTCTAGTAATTTTCTTTGCTCTAAAATGTATGTTATTAATATTAATATATTAATATAGCCACTCCTGCTTTCATTTGATTAATGTTTACATTTCCATACTTTTACTTTCAAGTTGCCTATGTCATATATGAAATGAGTTTCTTGTAGATAAATATATAGTTTGGTTCCTTTTTTAAAAAAAATCCACTCTGCTAATCTCTGTCTTCTATTTGGTTTATTTAGTTCATTTATATTTAATGTAATTATTGATATGTTAGGGCTTATGTCTGCCATTTTATTTTTTATTTTCTATTTGTTCTCTTTCATTTATTTTGCTTTCATTTTGCTGTTCTCCTGTGCATTTTTTAACCCATATTTTAGAATTCTACTTTTATCTATATACAAGGACAGTATATTTGGGTATATCTCTTTGTATAGCTTTTATAATGGTTGCTCTAGGTATTACATTATATAGACATAATTTATCACAGTTCACTGATATCATCATTTTACCAGTTCAAGTTAAATGTAGAAATCTTATGTTCCTTTATATTTCTTTACCCTCCTCCATTTATAATATAATTATCTTAAATATTTCCTCTACATATGTTGAGAACCACATCAAACAGTGTTATAAGTTTGCTTCAACCATGAAACATAATTTAGAAGACCCAAGAGGAGAAGGAGAGTCTGTTGTGTTTACCTATATTTTTGCTTTTTGTGTTTTACTTTGCTGATCTTCTAAGATTTCTTCTTTTATTGTTTCCTCTCTATTTGGAGAACTTCCTTGGGCCATTCTTTTAGGGGAGGTCTGATGGTGACACATTCTCTAAGTTTTCCTTCATCTGAGAATCTCTTGATCTCCCCTTCATTCCTATGGGATATTTTTGGATATAGGATTCTGGGCAGACAGAATTCTTTTCTTTCTGCTCTTGAAAAGCATTGTACCACTTCCTCCTAGTCTCCATGGTTTCTAATGAGAAATTCCCTGTCATTCAAATTATTTTTCCCTGTTGGTAAGGTGTCACTTTACAATGGCTGCTTTCAGGACTTTCTTTGTATTTAGTTTTAGGACGTTTAATCATGATGTATTTTGGCATGGATTTCTTTGGGTTTATTCTGTGGATTCACTCAGCTTATGAGGTTACCATTCATCATTTTCCAAGTACCTTTTGAGTCACCCTCTTTCTCCTGTTTCTGAGATTTCATCCACATATGTGAAATCTTTTGCTATAGTGTCATATGCCTTTGAGACTCTGTTCATTTTTTGTTTGTTTTCCTTCTGTCCTTCAGGCTGGTCCATTTCTGTTGTTCTCTCTTCACATTCACTGATTCTCTGCCCATCCATTATGCCATTGAGCCTATTTATTGAGGTTTTTGTTTTGTTTTGTTTTGTTTTTTTAAATCTCTATTTGGTCCATTAATATATCTTCAGGTTTTTGCTGAGACTTTCTATTTTATGACTGAAGAGTTTTTTGTCTCTATTATGTTCATAATTGCTCATTGGAAGTCTTTTATGAGGCTCCACTAGAGTCTTAGGTAATTCTAACATCTGTATCATCATGGTGATGATGTCCGTTGATTGTCTTTTCTCATTCCTGAGATATTCCTGCTTTGTTATGAGTGATTTTTTTCTTGAAATTAGGATATATTTGGTATTATGGGTCAGGATCTTATTTAAATCTTTTGTTTTAGCAGACCTCCTCTGTTCTCTGGTAGGGAGGGGAAGGCACACCTTGTTGCTACAGGTAGCAGTGGAAATTCTGGTCCCCCTCAAGTCTCCACTGACATTGGGGTAAGGAAAGGGGACTGGTCATTGCCTCCTTGGGGGAGGAAATTTGGGGCTCCCTCTTGGGCCTTCTCTGAAACCCATAGGTGGGTTAGGGGTTAGGGTTCATTATAGCCTGGCAAGAGTAAGACTGGGCTGTAGTGTTTTCTGTGGTGTTTGACTGCAGTAGAGCAGTTACTGTTTAAAAGTTTTCTGTCTTGGTAAGCTGCCCCTCTCCTGGTCCTTTGGATGTAGAGCAGCTTTTGTTGGGCTTGCATTATCTGCACCTCTTGGAGTTTCTGGGTTGTTGATTCTTCTCCAAGTCTGGGATATTTGAGGCAAAAAGGAAATCCAGGGAACTCTCTGCTGTGTTTTGCTTCATGACCTCCTTTGCTGGTCTGCCTTCTTTGACTCTTTCAGCACCATCTTATGTTTGTTTTATGTATGTCTAGGGTTTTTATTTGCACTTAACGAGGGAATAAGGAAGAATATGTCTACTCTATCTTCTCAAAACAGACATTGATAGATTTAACTTCTCAAATGGCTAGAGAACTAGAAGTGGGCCAGCAGTTCTGAGGCTCAGCAGTACAGCCCAAGATCTAAGAATTCATGGTAATAGAAGTGAAGGACCATCCCATGGTGAGGCCAAGGGACATATGCAGACACCAACTTCACAGATTCTTCCTGCTGAAAGATGGCCATAAACGCATATTATGGGTCAGGATCTTATTTAAATCTTTTGTTTTAGCAGACCTCCTCTGTTCTCTGGTAGGGAGGGGAAGGCACACCTTGTTGCTACAGGTAGCAGTGGAAATTCTGGTCCCCCTCAAGTCTCCACTGACATTGGGGTAAGGAAAGGGGACTGGTCATTGCCTCCTTGGGGGAGGAAATTTGGGGCTCCCTCTTGGGCCTTCTCTGAAACCCATAGGTGGGTTAGGGGTTAGGGTTCATTATAGCCTGGCAAGAGTAAGACTGGGCTGTAGTGTTTTCTGTGGTGTTTGACTGCAGTAGAGCAGTTACTGTTTAAAAGTTTTCTGTCTTGGTAAGCTGCCCCTCTCCTGGTCCTTTGGATGTAGAGCAGCTTTTGTTGGGCTTGCATTATCTGCACCTCTTGGAGTTTCTGGGTTGTTGATTCTTCTCCAAGTCTGGGATATTTGAGGCAAAAAGGAAATCCAGGGAACTCTCTGTTGTGTTTTGCTTCATGACCTCCTTGGCTGGTCTGCCTTCTTTGACTCTTTCAGCACCATCTTATGTTTGTTTTATGTATGTCTAGGGTTTTTATTTGCACTTAATGAGGGAATAAGGAAGAATATGTCTACACTACCTTCTCAAAACAGACATTGATAGATTTAACTTCTCAAATGGCTAGAGAACTAGAAGTGGGC
>NW_007733494.1:0-413 GCF_000696425.1 Galeopterus variegatus
GCGCTGTTTCCTGACACGGGTGCTCCAGACCCGTCGCCATTTTCCGATCCTGCTTTATGAATGTTGATGCTATGCTATTTGTTACATTGATAACCATAACAGATCTATCTTATTTGTGTATCAAATTCTTTGTCGTCATAAAGCATATTTATTTATCTCTTTTAACATTTTTAAATAAATGCTTTATTTTTGATAGAATGATTTTGTTCACTTCTTTCTTTTGGTTATATTTGTGAGCAGTACATTTGTCCATCCTTTTGTCTTTTAACATTTCCAATGTTCGGAGTTTTGTCTCTTCAATTCAGGACTTATATGAATTCTATTCTACCATAAACTTTAAAATTCTTTTTCGTTTCATAATTGAGCTTAAAATGTTTAAATTAATTAATATGGCATATGTATTTAATTGTAAT
>NW_007733494.1:768-23911 GCF_000696425.1 Galeopterus variegatus
TTTCATAATTGAGCTTAAAATGTTTAAATTAATTAATATGGCATATGTATTTAATTGTAATTCTGCCTTTGTATTTTTATTATTTATTCTGTTTTTATTATTTGGTGTGCAGATGTGCTTGCATCTTTATATCACAGGTCTATATTTACTTTATGTTGTGGAGTGTGTTTATTCTTATTCTAATGAATGTGGAGGTTTGAATTTTGATTGTAATGTTAATTTTGAATGCAATTTTTATTTATTTTTTTACTCATTTTAAATGAAAAATATAAATTTTATGTACTATCAAGTACAACATAATGTTTTTAAATATGTCTACATTGTGGAATGGTTAAATCAAGCTAATTAATTTATGAATTACTTCAAATACCATTTTTTGTCCTGAGAATGCTTAAAATCTTTAGAAAGATTTTGGCTATAAAATGACATACATATACACACACATATAATATATCTTTATCTATATATTTATATATTTAGTACAACATAATGTTTTTAAATATGTCTACATTGTGGAATGGTTAAATCAAGCTAATTAATATATGAATTACTTCAAATACCATTTTTTTGTCCTGAGAATGCTTAAAATCTTTAGAAAGATTTTGGGTATAAAATGACTTACATATACACACACACATATAATATATCTTTATCTATATATTTATATATTTATATGGTTTTTCTCCATATTGGAGGAGGTATTCATATAGATAGAGCTCAATATTAGAAAGGGTGGAGAGCAAGTTGAAGAATACTAGATAACTATAGAATATGTGATAAAGTTCTGTTATGTGTATGTGTGCACATGTGTGTATATGTGTGCACGTGTGTGTATATCTGCTTGCTGAGAAGTTTTCTAAAGTCACACTTCATTTAGTAAGGGCATCTTACCAAAACTAGCCTGAGGAAACAAAAAAGACCTTCCTGTGTCCATTATAGGCTCCTTGACACTTGATTAGGCTTCAGACACCTGGCTAGGCTTCTCATCAGGGTCACTCCTGTGTCCTGCACCCAGAAGATTGTAAGGGCTATTCCAGCCTAGTAATTGTTACTTAATGCCAACTTCATTGAACGCCTCAATCTCTGCCTCTCTAATCTGCCCAACTGTTTCATTCTGAGTGGAATATATTCTATTTCCTCTATAAGATCAGAAGAGTTTTAAAGCCATGGCATAAAGAATGTGCTCTATAATTCTTAAATACATCTTTTTATTCTACCAAAGAAATTGGACAGATGACCAGTTTATCTTAGCTCAATCATTAAATTATGACTGCTCCCAAACGTCTTAAAAAACAAATTAACAGGGAAAGTACTACCAAGGCTGAGAAGGAGATATTTGATGGAACAGATGGCTTGTAGTATCATTCCCATCTCATTCCTGGCTAACGGATATAAGGCCTGGATTTTGTCAATGTATTTTAGTTGTAACTTTAGATGAATCAATATGATTACCAATTCTAAAACTGATTAACATTTCTTTGAACTATACATTTTGTACCTTACATATTCTAGGAAGTAATTTAAGTATACAAGCATGCTGACTTTATCATAAGGTATCCATACACTGACAAGAGTTTAAACAAGTCTGTTTAGACATCTTATAAGTATCTTCTTTTTGTCTTGGTTTGACTAAATTTAAATGCAGATGGTATAACACAGTGGACTACTCTAGTTTCAGTTTTCCAAGGTTTCAACTTTCTCATATGTAAAATGACAGTAATATATCTACCTGACCTGCCAATCACAAAATCATCCCAATTGAGTCACATTCGCCAGAAGCCAGAGAGTCAGGACAGTATTTCCTCTCTCATTCAATCCTCTTCAACCATTAGTCCAGTCCTCTGATGCTACAGTCCCAATGTCCTAAGACTATTACCTGCCCATTCCTTCCTCTGTGTTCCCGTTCATTGCCTTAGATAAGGCCTTCATTCTTGCATGGATTACTACAATAACTTTATATCTTGATTCCTGTTGCAAATAAATCTTTTGCAACACACCATAATCTCCCATCTTTACCTCCATTTTATCCTCATAATCATTCCATGATAATCTTCCTAATGCAGAGATCAAACCACGTCCCAAAGCTCTGTCTCAGGATTAAGCTCAAAACTTTTTCATTAATCAGATTGAAAAAATAATAATAATCTGGCTTCTGGTTGGCTCTGCAATTTCATCTCCTAACAACGCCCATACAAGCACACTTTGTTCAAGTCAAAAATTAATCACTGGCAATTGGATAAAGACATGATCCTATTTTATACCTGTGTGGCATGAACTATATTTTATGCTCAAAATGGCTACCTTACCTGCCCACATCTCTCCTTCTCGTTTTTAATGCCTACTCATGATTTAAAAAACAAAAACAGCAAACACACACACACACAAACACACACACAAACTCAGTTTAAGGTACTGATTTTCCTGACTTCATATCTAAGTTAAAGAACTCTTATCTTCACTTCTTGAGTACTGTATATTTCCCTTTATCACAATTCTTATTATGCAGACTTATTGACTTTCCTTCCTCACTAGATTGTAATCTTCGTAAAGAAAGGAATTACCTGTTTTCCCACTTGTATATCTAACATATGACATAGTACTTTGCACACCATAGGTACTGTATAACATTTTGAAAGAATGAATGTTATATATGAAAGTATAAACTGCAAAGCCTTCAGAATATAAATTAATGTTATTATTACCATCCACCATTTGACCATTCCTCCTAAATAAACAGCCCTCTCTTGACCCACACTTTTAAAGATGCAAAAAACCAGGTCTGGTTGTATAATGTATAGTATTGGGATCTAATCTCAGCTTTGCTACTTACTTACTTATTGTTTGATTTGGGACAAAATACTTTAACTCTGTTGAATCAATATAACATCTTCTGCAAAATGGGATATTAATTCCTACTTTATAAAGTTATCATTAGGATTAAAAATGTATTATCAGTGGGTGTGTATGTTATATGCATATGGGTTGATACATTTTTCTCTTTGTATTTTTTGAAATGTGGTATATAGGTATCCATTAAATTTAGCTGTTATTATTGTTCTTGTTATTTAAAAATGAATTCACAGAAATAAAAAAGATTTATTCATTTCTGGGTGGTGAGTTTATAACCATGTGTATTTGTGGCTTGGGGCACTATTCATAAAATAGAAATATATGGTGCCAGATATCAAGTGCCATCAGATGAGTCACAATTTATCCTTAAGATATAGGATAGGAAATATTTTTGGAGAGGTGAATTGTTCATATTATTTATTGATATAAATGCTACTTTCTCATATGTACCAACTGGTCTAGGTATTTGGTTTATTTTTATAAATGAACTTGATAAATAATTAAAAATGAAACTGCCCCTGCTATTCTGTCCTTGGACTCCTGAGGCATTAAGAATTCATGCTTCTCTTGACCTGCAAGCTTCTACTCCTATTCCAGCAGCCCAGTGTGGCGTCTGAGAGGAGACTTGTCGCTCAAGCTGAATTGTATAGTGTTTTTTCAGATGTGAAAAATGTTGACCCGTGGGAAGCCCGTGAACTCATTTTCATTAGTGATCTAACACACATTTGGAGAGTAGGGTAGGGAGTGGGCAACAGATTATTTGCCTCTCAGCATGGCAAAACCACTCTTACTGTCCCTGCCCACTGGCTCAGAAGAAATCAGCCTCCTAAATGTACCACTTGTTCTGCATTTCGCAGGGCTGATTTCTGCTGTAATCGGGTTCCTGGGGATCATCAGGGAAGGCCAACTCTCCACAGTTAATCAGGCAGGACAGAGCCCCTCGGAGTGGAACTGGTCCTTTTCCCTGAGCCCCTTGCTTCAGTATTAGGTTCATTTTGAGTCTCTATTTGCACCTTCTAGTTACATGAAGGTAAAAATATCAACCAGCTTTTAAAAACGTTGGATATAACCTTGTTTTGAGTGAGTTATCAGATCGTTGGCTACTTATTTATTCAGTATCTATGAACCAGATGTTAGCATATTTGAAATCAGAAACCTGTTTCCCCCCAGTTCGTGTTCAGAAATCATTTTTCCTTGTCTTAGAGGGAGGCTTTAGGGCTCAGCTTGACTATAGCTGCCTAAAATGTGCATTGCATTGTCATAACCCCTGAGGTCTTCAAACTACAGGAAATTCATGGAAAAGCATGAGATTAGGTACACTGTAGCCTATACTTAGAAAGAAGTAGTTGTGGAAGAGGTGAGATTGGCAAGGATGATATTCCATAATGGTAACTATTGCCCTGGATACTATACATACCAGAGGGAGAAAGAAGCATCACTTCCAGACAGAATGGGTTTGATAGTTTCACACTATTTGCAAAGGAGAAAAACAAAACTTTCTTCTCTCGCATTCCAGAAAAGAATTCAATTCTCTTTCTGCAGCGGTTTCTGTCATTTATCCCTATCTTTCACCCATAAACAATTTTTCCACTAAATAAATTTCTTTTAAAAGCCTAAAATAATGCAATGAAACAAAATTGTTCAAAGTCCATTTGAACACCAATCATATTAATTTCCAAATTGTTCCCAGGATTGTTGGGGATCTGGCTTCAGCCTTGTGCAGGGCTATTTAGCAAGTGAGCCAAGCAACAGCAGGGCTCAGCCATTCAATTCTTCTCTCAGCTCCTGCAGAGATCATCACTGGTCCTGGGCCCCCTGCTGTCCTCTGCTACCTTCTGCCTGCACATCTCTCAATCCCCCACACTCTGTCTTTCTCCAATTCTTTTTTTTTTTTAACCAAAAGATAAATTTTTTTTCTACTTTCCATTTATTTTTGATGCACCTGGGGTTTCACTTTGCTGAGGGTGGCAGGTTCCCCAGGTCTAACCCACAAAGATTTTGGTATAAAAGTGGGTGTAGGAGGGTATCAAGGACTCTGCACGTGTAATCAGAAACTTCCGTTGATTTAGATGCAGTGATCTCGGGTTTTCACTTGGAGCAACATTGCTGGAAGGGAAGGAAAACTGTTTTGTTTCTTTTTAAATTACTGTATATATTTAAGATATATATATATATATATATATATGTATATATATATATATATATGTTGTTTTGATATACATATACTCATATATAAATAAAATGATTACTACAGTCAAGCTGACTATCATAACCATCACCTCACAGTGTTTTCTATTTGTGTGTGTGTGTGGTAACAGTACCTAAAATCTACCATCGTAGCCAATTTCTAGTATACTACACAATAATATTACCTACAGTCCTCATGTATATTACATCTCTAGACTTACTCATTCTATGTAACTAAAACTTTTAACTCTGACCTTCACCTCCCCATTTCTCTTCCTTCCCCACCCCTGACAGTGTTCTACTCTCTGTTTCTGTATATTTGACTTTTATTAGATTCCACATTTACGTGATATCATGCAGTATTTTTTCTTTCTGTGTCTAGATTATTTTACTTAGCATAGTGCCCTACAGTTTCATTCATGTTGTTGCAAATAGCAAGATATCCTACTTTTTAAAGGCTGAATAATATCCCATGGTGTGTATTCCTTTATCCATTCATCCATCAATGGATGCTTAGGGTTTTCTCCATATCTTGGTTATTGGAAGTAATTCTCAATGAACATGGGAGCACAGATATCTCTTACAAGATGCTGATTTCATTTCCTTTGAATATACACCCAATAGTGTGATTGTTGGATGATGTGGCAGTTCAACTTTTACGTTTTTGAGAAACTTCCATACTGTTTTCAATCATGGCTATACCAATTTTATATTCTAATAATGTACAAGCTTTCTCTTTTTTCCACACCCTGACCAACACCTGTTATCTCATCTCTTTGATAATAATCATCCTAACTGGTGTGAGATGATATCTCACTGTGTTTTTGTTTTTTGTTTTTTTTTTTGCATCTCCCTGATAACTAGTGATGTTGGGCATTTTTTCATACACCTGTTGGTCATCTGTATGTCTTCTTTGGAATAATATCTATTCAGGTCCTTTGCCCATTTTTAATTGGGTTAGCATCTCCCTGATAACTAGTGATGTTGGGCATTTTTTCATACACCTGTTGGTCATCTGTATGACTTCTTTGGAATAATATCTATTCAGGTCCTTTGCCCATTTTTAATTGGGTTATTTTGTTTGTTTGTTTGTTTTAGAGTTGTGTGAGTTCCTTATAAATTTTGAAAATTAGCCCTTTGTCATGATTTGCAAATATTTCCTCCCAATTTGTAGCCCTCCTTGTTATTTTGTTGATTGTTTCCTTTGGTGTGCAGAAGCTTCCTAGTTTGATGTAGTTCCACTTGTTTGTTTTTCCTTTTGCTGCCTGAGCTTTTGGTGTTATATCAAAAAAAGAAAAATTGTCAAGGCCAATGTCAAAAAGCTTTTCACTTATGTTTTCTTATACGAGATTTACATAGCAAACCTGTTTGCTTGTTGTTTGTTTGTTGCAATGCATAATTTTGTGAGAATATTGCAAAATGATTTATGTTCATTATCACACTTAATAATCACAAAACCCCTGTGAGTTAGTTATTATTAACTGTATTTATCAGGTAAAAGAAAAAAAATATCCTGAAGTTAAGGAACTTTAAGTACCTGCCCAAGGTTACACAGTTAGTATACAGCAGAGCTGTGATAAAAACCCAAATTTGTCTGATTCAAAATTTACCTCTTTCCACTGAGTCACACTGCCTCCTCAGGTGCGACATTGCTGAGATGCTTGCCAATGAATCTGGCAACCTCTCACTTTGGCATTCTCCCTCTCCCCTCTCTACAGCCTTCTGTGCCTCCATAAGGACTAAATACCCATATACTTTTGGGCTTTGTCCCAAATAACGTGGGTGAGGCCAAAGGAAATTGAAAATACATTATCTACTCTCCAGGATTATGAATTTTATTGGCAAAGACAGGTGTCACACATAATAGTATTTACAAAGAGTAAATGACAATAAATGTCATTATGATTTGGGACTAACTTGGTTTTGAGATAGATATTGCCCTGCTTTTTATTTAAAATCGATGTTGATGTTATGGAGATTTCCTATGTAGCAATAATGGCATGTGTCAATATAAAAAGTATAAGTTTCTAATTCCGGTTTTACCAGCAAAATCTCTAAATTACTATGTCTCCTAAACTTTATGGGACACATTACTTCTGAGGAAATCCTGTGGAAAAAAGGAAATCCGAGTACCATTTCATAATTAAAATCATAACATATTCAAGGTAAACAGTATGTTAAGAAAACACTGATCACCGTGGTGGACTGAACAGATGAAAACAGGACCCTCTCTCACTGCAAATACAGGAAATGAGTCACAGACAACAAATACAATCTACACCAAGAAACAGAATCAGTGATGCAGTCAGTACAACAAGGAAAGATATTAGAATCCTAGGAACACAAAGTAATAAAATGATCTGAAAGACACTATAAAATAACTATAAATAAAATACAAATTTAGAACTGAGCTCTAAAGGAAGAAAGATACAAAGGTGCTAAAATTGAACAGAAAAGCACTAATGAGAAGCTGACGCCCCTAATATTCACAGTAAGCTATACGATTTAAAAGATACAGATGGATTTTAACACGCAGAGACCAGGTGCAGGAAATAGGGGTGTGAGTCTTAATAGGGTTAGTAAATTAGAACTGAACCTATTGCGTAAATCCCAGGACTCCAACTTCTGCCCATAATTTTAGAAAAATGCTCTGTGGACATTGCACTAGGATATCGAGATCCCTCTTTAGGAATAACGGATTATGCTCCCAGCTGCAGAAAGCAGCTCTTACCTATCTGCCCTTCTTGGGGATTGCCTCAGCTGAAGAGAAACAATTTGCCCAAATTCATACCCCCTTCCTAGTTTGGCTCACGTTCAACATCTGAGCACAGGAATATAAAGGCCTCTATTTTCTGTCCAACTCAGGAGAAATCTGTGTGGTCATTCCACGTCCAAAATCTTTCACAGGTGAGTCTTCTGCTGAGAATGCGTAGCTTGACTTCTCCCTCTACCCAAATGCTGCATTCTTCTCTTTCCTTCCGTAGGTGCTAATTGCAAGAGCACTTTTCATAAAGAGTCTTCCCAGAGAACCCCACCTGCAGAATACACACTTCTACTAGAGAACTCAACTCAAAAAGATTCACAGAGGTAAAAGCAAGCTTGCATTTCATATTTTATCTTAGGCATTGGATGCTGAAGAAAGAGAAGAGGAGGAGGCAGAGAAGGAGAAGAAGAGAAAAATAAAGGGTAAAAGGAAAAATAAAGGGTAAGAGGAAAAATTGAAATCTCAGGACAATGCACCGCATTAGTTTTGGTCTATTTGTTCAGTGAGTAAATTAAAGTCAATAAATTAATAGAAAAATTGTTCTATGATAAGTAAAGCTCCTGGATCCAAGTAGATACACATTTTTGTCATGATACTTTCATAATCCTGGGCATACAGGACTTTCAAAGAATAAACAACCACACTGAAGAAAGACAGAAAATCAAAAATTCAATATTACATGAAAACACAAAGAAAATTGAAAATAATGAATTATATTTGTCTTGCCTTTCAGAAAACAGCAATGTTCAGGAAACACTTCCACTCTTCTGTGTTCTGAGAAATGGCTTATTGGAGAGGGTGATCCTGCTCATGCATGTTCAGAGAATAAGACCCGTCTCTGTTCTTCCTCATTGAATATTCACATATTGAATATGTGAATATTCTCTTTATTGTAATAGTCTGAATAAAATCATCTTTTTAATTGTTTGATACATTTTGTCTTTCACAGTTTTGGTTCTATTACTTGGGTTGCCTGGGACCTTGCCTTCAGATCACCATTTAATCTTGGAGGCTGTGCTCAGTATTCCTGAAGGTCCGTGACTCAACGATTAATCCAGATCTTTATCCTATGTCTCTGACTCTTCTTCTGTTGCATGATAAGTAATTGATCATGATTCCTTTTGATTTATGATGCCAGCATCTTTTGGCTTTACTGTCTAACCATTTGGCTTTCTCTGTAAATTTCTCTGTGAATTGATGGTTTATGGAGATCTTGTATGTGTTGATACAAGATACAACAGAATCTGGTTTGCTAATTTTTTCTGTCTGTCTCTTTATTTTGAGCTCAAATCAATTAAGAATTGCATATTTACCAGCAAATATATTTCTGGATGGGTAAGTTTGTATTTCTGTGTTTATACTTGACCAAGGGCTAAAATTTTAGAATTGAAGTTAAAAGCTTTCTCTCCTATATGTCTGTATGTTTATGTGTCTATAACACAGAAAGATCTTTGTCTTTCTTAGTGTGAGTGTATAATATTTTCTTACTAGTAAAGGTATTCCCAAATTAGAATATACAATCCCTTACAGAAATTCTATTCTATTTGGTGTAGAAATAATCCCTCACTAATATAAATTTAAAATTCCTAAACTTCCCCCCAAATAGAGAAATTAAGCCTCTAATACTTTTAATGTGAAAAAGTAAAGGTCATTCTTATAATTCAGAATGTTTTAAGATTTCAAGTTTCCATAATTCAGGTGAATCTTTGGCTGACTAGACTAGTTTAATATGTTTGATTTAATAACAATAGCTGTGTTTTGTCTGATTTGTCAGTAGTAAGTATAATATACAAATAGATTTTCATTTTACTTTAGTTCATTTCATCAAATGCACAGATTTACTGATTGAATAAGCTAGTGTTACTTTACTAAATGTTTGAGATTATTAAAAATGTGAATATGTGAAACCACATCAAATCATTATTCTGACAAAGTTTATTTTAACAGCAATTATGTCAGCTTGGAGGTGGTTTTTAAGATCTTTAGGCAACTGAAAAAAAATAAACTGGTACTAAATCGAGTTAGATAATAGATATTCATTACACATGTACATTATTTTTAAGAAAGAACACTGAAAAGTTAATTGCTAAGCATAATTTGAAGTTTATATACTTTTTGCCTCATTTTCATATGATAAGTATCTATACATATTCAGATCTGATAATAAACATGTTCATTTTTTATGACTTTGAAAGTTGTACAATAAAATGTGTGTATGTATTATAGAAAGTTGTAGAAAGGAATTTTACTTATCATGGCCAAAGCTGGGTAAGATTCAATGGGCTTATTTATAAGGTGTTCAAGAAGAGCTTTAATATCAAATGTTAAACTAATGCAAAGCTAGAATTTAGTTTTCTCTCAGATAAAATGAAAAAAAAAAAATATATATATACTTTATTATTGGTCTGACCTTAATAAGAGACCATAAAGGTATACTTTTCCTTCTGTGTAGTCTGCCTAGATAACAAAGGTTCTGTGATTTAACAGAATAATTTCTATGTTTTACATTTATTTTATTATATCTTTTATTGTTTAAACAAGCAAAGATTTCTCACAAAAGAACTAAGGTTTTTTTAAAAATCATGTTACCTCCTTTGTTTTCATTTAAAATATTTCACTGTCACTTTGATTAAAAGGGTTATAAAGTATTATTGCATGGTAATCTGTGTTCCTATATTAATCAAGTGTTCAAATCTCCTGACAACTTTTGATATTTTGCCTCCCCAACTCTAATGCTAAATAATATCTTTTGCATCTTAAATTGTTCTTTAGATGTCCCAGAGGGTGCCTAAAAATCACAAAGATTTGTTCTTTCACTTCGTAAAACAGAGGTGGTAGAAATAATTAGGTTTACTTTATGTTACTATTAATGATTTGTATGAGAGATGCCAGGTCAGAAAAGATGTTTAGTCTTCCCTAGGTTAAACTTGTATGGATAAAACTATAGTGATATAAACAGTTTAGAAATTGTGTACTGCATGGGAAGTTCCTAGAGGTTTGTAAGTGCCCACCCCAGCCATGATATGTTTCTACTTATCAGTCCTAGTTTTGTTTTGCCTGATATTAGACAACAATGGTATGGATTATCAGTCATAATTTCAGCTATTTTTTTAAAACATTAAGTTAGTAAAATCTTTACTTCTTTAATAGAAATCTAACATCTTCTAGGCCATGCTTTTCAATTAAGGATTTCCACTAATTACTTATTTTTATTTTATTATATACAGATGTTTATGAACTACTCCAAACGTACTGAACTTCTTTATTGAGTATTCTTGATATACTTTACATATATTTCACTATATGAGTGGTATATTCATGGTATATTATGTCTCAAGACGATTTTATATTTTATATTTTTCATAAAAAATATCCATTTAAAAGTGTTTTGACATAATATCTACTCTTTTATGAAAATAGTACTGATCATTGCATTTATAGATATTTTGTTTAAAAAGTTTTTGGATTAATTTCATTATCTTGCTTTGCATAGCACTGAAACAACCAAATTTCCTTGTCACTTGAACTATTCTTATAATGAACTATCATTATAGTATCCACTTTTGAAAATTATTAGTAGTGAATTCACCACAGCCATTTTGAGTCATTTTATCACCTGCAGATCGTTTTCTGTTTGATTTTTTGTTTTACTCTGGTCCTCCCCTGAAAGCTCTTGGAATCAGCTACTGGCTAGAGAGCTTCATCTTCAATAAACACTGACTGTCTCAGAGTGTAATGGAAATCTTTGCCAGATATGTGGAGATGCAAGTTTCTGATGGTATCAGTTAAATAAGTTTGAGATTATACCAGAGAAGATTTCCAGAAATTTAGCCAAGACTCAGATGGGTTCATGATATTGCTAACCCAAGATCTATGAAGACAAGAATGAGCTGCACGAAACTGAATGAGCCAATTAGGGATAATAGTTCTTTTTGTTTTCGAATATTGTAGGTATTTTAATGTTCTATTTTTTGTATATTTAAGGAACCCTTTCTTCTTTTCTCTTAGGCTAATTATAAGTTATCTATGACTATTATAGCAAGTTAGAAGACTATACTAACAAAATAAGACTATGCAAACTAAAATAAAACATTTACAATGCTATCTTATCTCCTTGCCTGATCACTTCAAAATCTGAAGAAAATGTTTAAAAAGTGTGTATAAAATATTTAAAGATATAAAAATAGAGTCTTACATGAAAGAACAGAAGAGAGTAAAAAAAATCAGAAAAAATATATATATAACACAAATAATATATTATATATAAATAATACAAACATGACCTCTCAAAATTATACACACACACGCACCATACATACATATACATACATAAATATAAGTTTTATTGGGATGTGGTGAAACAAAATCAACAATAGCTAAAGTGAGAATTATAGGACAGAATATTTACCCGAATGCAGCAGAGAAATAAACTACAGAAACGTTTGGAGAGTGGTGAAACACACACTGTCAGTTCCCCACTCCCATCTCCAACTCGAATACTATTCATTTGCTTGTGGATGATTTTTTTTTTTTTTTTTTTTTTTTTTTGCTGCAATCTCCTGTGGCTCTTTGCCTGAGAGTATTCCCTGGCTGCTAGAGTATGCTTGGGCCACACACAAAAAGCTGCAATTGTCAAGGAATTATTGTCCACGGGAGCAGCCTTTAATAAATATTAAATGGGAGTTGGTGGATATGTGAGATGTGTTCAAAAATGACTCTTCTGTAGAGGTCCCCAGTAGTATTGAGATTCCATTGCCCACAGTGGTAATCTGCGTATGATTTTACCCTACATGGTATCAGCTTCCTTCCTGCAGTAGTCCACTAAGGCTGCCGTAACAATGTACCACATACTGGATGGCTTAAACAACAGAAATGTATTTTCTCACAATTCTGGAGGCTAGAAAAATCCATGATCTAGGTGTTAGCAGGATTGTTTTCTTCTAAAGCCTCTTTTCTTGGTTTGTAGGTTACTGTCTCCTTCTGGTGTCTTTACATACATGGTCTTCCCTCTGTGTATGTCTGTTATGGGCTGAGTTGTGTACTACAAAACATAAATCGAAGCCCTAATCCCCAGTACTTCTGAATGTGACTGCCCTTGGAAATATGGGCTTTAAAAAGGTGAGTAAATTGAAATGAAGTTGTTAGGGTGGGCTCTAATTCAATCTGACTGGTGTTTTTATAAGGAAAGGAGATTTGAACACAGAGACATAAGGAATGTGTGCTCACTAAGGGAAACCATGTGGGAACACAGTGAGAAGGAGGCCATCTGTATGCCAAGAAGCCAGGCCTCATGAGAAACCAAATCTGCCATCACCTTGATCTTTTGGAATTCTTGGTTCCT
Organism: Galeopterus variegatus; assembly: GCF_000696425.1. Taxonomy (NCBI): domain Eukaryota; kingdom Metazoa; phylum Chordata; class Mammalia; order Dermoptera; family Cynocephalidae; genus Galeopterus; species Galeopterus variegatus. Next base: position 13,911 of record NW_007733494.1, read on the forward strand.
TAACTGTAAGAAAATAAATTTCCGTGTTTAAACAACCCAGTTTGTGGTATTTTGTTATGGCAACCCTACCAAATAATACAGTCTGTGTGTCCTAATCTCCTCTTCTTATAAGGACACCAGTCAGATCAGATTAGGGTCCATCCATACGACCTCATTATACCTTAATGATTTCTCTAAAGACCCTGTCTCCAAATACAGTCACATTTTGAGTACCATGGGTTAGGACTTCAACATAACATATGAATTTTGGAAGGATTCAATGTGATCCATAACTTATCTCTTCTCAATCTCGTGCTCTCTCTCTCCTCTCCTGTTTGTGTTTCCCTGAGATCATTCCCTAATAAAACAGTTGCAATTAACACTTTTCTCAAATTCTGCTTTTAAGGAGCCTCAAACTAAAGCAAGTGGTTAAAAGAACTGAAGAAGAAAAGGGATGTTTATTTACTTATATTTAAAAATTTAATTAAAATATTTTAACATTTACATGTACATATTTGCAGGTTATGTCAATGCATGCATATACTGTACAGTGATTCAGTTAGGGTAGATAGTGTAGTTTTGTCCTCATTAGTCCATGACTTTTCCTTTCTGCTACACATTACTCTACTCTCTACTTCTATGAGAACCACTTTTTAAAATTTATTTATTCCATTTATGAGTGATATTATGCAGTATTTGTCTTTTTGTGCCTGACTTACTTCACTTAACATGATGGTTCCCAATTTCGTACAGGTTGCTGCAAATGATAGGATATCATCTCTTTTTTAATATAATTTTTTGAAATATAGCTAAGTAGTACTCTATTTTGTATACATAACACATTTGTGGATAAGATGGAAAAAACAAGATTTTTTTCTTATCCATTCATCTACTAATGGACATTTAAGATGATTGTATCTCTTGGCCATTTTGAATAATGCTGCAATGAACATGGTGGTGAATTCAGGTATCTTTTTGATATATTTATTTCCTTACCTTTGGGCACATACCCAGTAGTGTAATAGCTGGATAGCAAGGCAGATCTATTTTTAGTTCTCTGAGGATCCTCCATATTTTTTTCCACAGTGGCTATACCAATTTCCACACCCACCAGTAATGTAGAAGAGTTTATTTTTCTTTTTTAAATTTTTTTAATTGAAATGTAATTGATTATACATATTTACAGGGTACAGAGTTGACTATCAGTATTTGTGTATATATATATATATATATACACACACACACACACACACACACACACACATACACACACAAATACATATATACAAATATATATATTTATTGAATCATAATTGATTATACATATTTAGGGGGTTCAATATTGACATATGGTGATCAAATCTGTATTATTAGCATATACATTACAAATCATACTTATTCTTTATGCCCTCTATCCAATCTATCCACATCCCCCTCTCTATCCCCACTCCCACCTCTGATAAACCTAGATTTCTTCTCTCCTTCTGAAAGAGTGGTGGTTACTCTGTTGACTTGTTGCCTAGATGGTCTGTCCAGTGCTGAGAGAGGTGTGCTCAGGTCCCCCACTATTATCGTAGTATAGATGCTGCTTCTGTCACTCTGAAATGAGCTTTGTGGAGAGAGACATCCTCTTCTTTTCTTTGGTCCCTGCTGGTGATTCTCCTTGTGTCAATGCACTCCAGTGGCTGGAGAGCCATCTGCACAGTGGTTGTGGCATCTAGCCGCTTTTGCAGCAGCCATGGCTGTTGTGGTGGATGTGGTGGGCCACCCACACGGAAGTGGTGCTTTTGGTGTGCTCCTTGCCTGGATGCAGGAGTAGGGGTTGTCCCTGGCTCTATGCCTCAAGACCCCAGGTGGGCCCCATGGCAGCAGTGGCCTGCCTGGTTGCGGAAGGAGGAGTCTGTCTCCAGCTCCATGCCTCAGGACCACGGTGTACAATATGTGATGATCAAATCAGTATTGTTAGAATGTTCATCATTACAAATTGTAATCATTCTTTGTGTTCATTGCCTAATTTCTCTTTAACCCCCCTCTCCCTCCTTCTTTCCAACCTCTAGTAACCATAAATCTGTTCTCTCCTTCTGTAAGTTCAACATATTATTGTGGCCCTATAATATAAGGAATGAGGTAAGGATGTTCACTTTTACTACTCCTATTCAACTCTTACAGTAGAGGTTCTAGCCTGTGAAGTCTGGACACAAAAATAAATAAAAGGCATTCTTATTAGAAAGGAAGAAAGAAGAAAAAAAGTTAAAACTCTTTCTGTTCACAGATGACATCATCCTGATTGTTAAAAATTCCAGGTAATGCACAAAAACAAACTGCCCATGACCAAAAAAAGACCAAGTATTAGAACTACTAAAAAAGTTAATAAGGATGCATACTACATGATAGAGCAATTGAATTTCTATATTTAATGAATGAGCATGAAAGTATAAACAGAATTCTCCTCTCAATAGACTACAATAGGATAACAGATTTAGAAATAATTTAATGAAAGAAGCGAAAGACTTGTATGCTAAAAACTATAAAACACTGCTAATTAAAATTAAAAGCTATGTGATGGATAGAAATTTTATGTCCATGGATGGAAGACTCACTATCGTCTACTATTAAGAGATAGGAAATCTTCCAAAATTATTCTATAGTTTCAACCAGCTGATTCTAAAATTTACATGTAAATACAAAGACCCAGAATAGCTAAAACACTGAAGAAAAACAAATTGCGGGAGTTTGGGGGGTAGGGAGGGAGTGGGAAGCAGAAGATATCTGCAACTTTTATCACAAATAAAGAGCATATCTCTTTACTTACCAAGACTTCTAAAAATTAAGTAAATGTGTGGCCACTAATCTAGTATAAGGTGGGCAAAACACACGAATGGCTTAGAGAACGATAAATACAGATCCTTAAATAAGTGAATCATATGCTCAAACTTACATGTAATAGGAAAAATGCAAACTAAATCTTATTGATACACCACTTTCAGGTATGAAAAAGGCCAAAATCTAAAAAACTGAGAAACATATTATATTGGCAAGGCAAGTGGGCACTTTTATAACTGGTTCTTTAGGAAGATCAATAAAATTGTTACACATTTAGCTAGTAGACCAATGAAAAGAAAAAAGGCTTTAAATTGCCCATATTAGGAATGAAAAAGGGTATATCACTACAAATCTTACAGAAACTGAAAGGATCATAGAGGAATACTATGAACAACTTTATGCCAACAAAGTGGGCAATTTAGAAAACATGAACAAATCCCTAGAAAAAAATACATTAATAAAAACTGAAACAAGATAAATTAAAAAATATGAATAGATTTAAACAAATAATAAAATTGAAATCGTAATTAAATACCTTCTCACAAATAAACACCTAGGGCCCAGATGACTTTAATAATGAACTCTGCCAAATATTTAAAAATAAAATAAGAGTAATCTTTCTCAAACTCATCCAGAAAACAGAAAATAAAATAGCGCTTCCCATTTTGTTCTGTGAAATCAGTATTATCTTGATACCAAAGTCAGACAAAAACAGTATTGAAAAAGAAAACTTCAAACCAATATTTCTCATCAGAATAGACTCAAATATCCTCAACCATATATTTAAAAAAATGCAGCAACATACAAAAAAATTACACATCATGGTCAAGAAAGATTTAGTCTAGCAAAGTAAGGCTGGATCAACATCAAGAAATCATTCAATGTAATGAATAATATTAATGGAATATAGAGTAAAAATTACATGATCTCCTCAGTAGATACAGAAAAAGCATGTGACAAAATAAAAAACTTCTCAACAAACTAGAGATTGAAGGAAACTTTCTCAACATGATAAAGGATATTCATAAAAACCCTACAGCTAACATCATCATTAATGGTGAAAGACTAAATGCTTCCCCTATAATATAAGGAATGAGGTAAGGATGTTCACTTTTACTACTCCTATTCAACTCTTACAGTAGAGGTTCTAGCCTGTGAAGTCTGGACACAAAAATAAATAAAAGGCATTCTTATTAGAAAGGAAGAAAGAAGAAAAAAAGTTAAAACTCTTTCTGTTCACAGATGACATCATCCTGATTGTTAAAAATTCCAGGTAATGCACAAAAACAAACTGCCCATGACCAAAAAAAGACCAAGTATTAGAACTACTAAAAAAGTTAATAAGGATGCATACTACATGATAGAGCAATTGAATTTCTATATTTAATGAATGAGCATGAAAGTATAAACAGAATTCTCCTCTCAATAGACTACAATAGGATAACAGATTTAGAAATAATTTAATGAAAGAAGCGAAAGACTTGTATGCTAAAAACTATAAAACACTGCTAATTAAAATTAAAAGCTATGTGATGGATAGAAATTTTATGTCCATGGATGGAAGACTCACTATCGTCTACTATTAAGAGATAGGAAATCTTCCAAAATTATTCTATAGTTTCAACCAGCTGATTCTAAAATTTACATGTAAATACAAAGACCCAGAATAGCTAAAACACTGAAGAAAAACAAATTGCGGGAGTTTGGGGGGTAGGGAGGGAGTGGGAAGCAGAAGATATCTGCAACTTTTATCACAAATAAAGAGCATATCTCTTTACTTACCAAGACTTCTAAAAATCAAGTAAATGTGTGGCCACTAATCTAGTATAAGGTGGGCAAAACACACAAATGGCTTAGAGAACGATAAATACAGATCCTTAAATAAGTGAATCATATGCTCAAACTTACATGTAATAGGAAAAATGCAAACTAAATCTTATTGATACACCACTTTCAGGTATGAAAAAGGCCAAAATCTAAAAAACTGAGAAACATATTATATTGGCAAGGCAAGTGGGCACTTTTATAACTGGTTCTTTAGGAAGATCAATAAAATTGTTACACATTTAGCTAGTAGACCAATGAAAAGAAAAAAGGCTTTAAATTGCCCATATTAGGAATGAAAAAGGGTATATCACTACAAATCTTACAGAAACTGAAAGGATCATAGAGGAATACTATGAACAACTTTATGCCAACAAAGTGGGCAATTTAGAAAACATGAACAAATCCCTAGAAAAAAATACATTAATAAAAACTGAAACAAGATAAATTAAAAAATATGAATAGATTTAAACAAATAATAAAATTGAAATCGTAATTAAATACCTTCTCACAAATAAACACCTAGGGCCCAGATGACTTTAATAATGAACTCTGCCAAATATTTAAAAATAAAATAAGAGTAATCTTTCTCAAACTCATCCAGAAAACAGAAAATAAAATAGCGCTTCCCATTTTGTTCTGTGAAATCAGTATTATCTTGATACCAAAGTCAGACAAAAACAGTATTGAAAAAGAAAACTTCAAACCAATATTTCTCATCAGAATAGACTCAAATATCCTCAACCATATATTTAAAAAAATGCAGCAACATACAAAAAAATTACACATCATGGTCAAGAAAGATTTAGTCTAGCAAAGTAAGGCTGGATCAACATCAAGAAATCATTCAATGTAATGAATAATATTAATGGAATATAGAGTAAAAATTACATGATCTCCTCAGTAGATACAGAAAAAGCATGTGACAAAATAAAAAACTTCTCAACAAACTAGAGATTGAAGGAAACTTTCTCAACATGATAAAGGATATTCATAAAAACCCTACAGCTAACATCATCATTAATGGTGAAAGACTAAATGCTTCCCCTATAATATAAGGAATGAGGTAAGGATGTTCACTTTTACTACTCCTATTCAACTCTTACAGTAGAGGTTCTAGCCTGTGAAGTCTGGACACAAAAATAAATAAAAGGCATTCTTATTAGAAAGGAAGAAAGAAGAAAAAAAGTTAAAACTCTTTCTGTTCACAGATGACATCATCCTGATTGTTAAAAATTCCAGGTAATGCACAAAAACAAACTGCCCATGACCAAAAAAAGACCAAGTATTAGAACTACTAAAAAAGTTAATAAGGATGCATACTACATGATAGAGCAATTGAATTTCTATATTTAATGAATGAGCATGAAAGTATAAACAGAATTCTCCTCTCAATAGACTACAATAGGATAACAGATTTAGAAATAATTTAATGAAAGAAGCGAAAGACTTGTATGCTAAAAACTATAAAACACTGCTAATTAAAATTAAAAGCTATGTGATGGATAGAAATTTTATGTCCATGGATGGAAGACTCACTATCGTCTACTATTAAGAGATAGGAAATCTTCCAAAATTATTCTATAGTTTCAACCAGCTGATTCTAAAATTTACATGTAAATACAAAGACCCAGAATAGCTAAAACACTGAAGAAAAACAAAGTTGATGGACTTATACTTCCCAATTTTAATACTTGCTATAAAGGTACAGTATCAATCAAGACAGATTGATACTGTGACATGTGAATGGAGATAGGCACGGAAAGGTTTGAGTTTACAAATTAATTCTTACACTCTAGTTAATTGGTTTTTGACATAGGTACCATGGCAATTCAATGGCAATATGATAGTCTTTTTAAAAAGTTTTGCTAGGATAATTGGACAACTACATGTAAAAAGATGAATTTAAACACTTAATTCACATCATACTCATACACACATAAAAAAATTAAGTGGATAATAGAATTAAATGTAAGAGCCAGTACTATGAACATCTTAGAATAAATAGGAAAAAATCCTAATGACATTGGGTAGAAAAAAATTTAACTAAAACACCCAAAGTAAAACCTATTTAAAAAAAAAAAAAAAACTCCATCAAAATTGGAAATTGCACTTTGAAAGACATCATTAAGTAATTGAAAGACAAGCCATATTGGAAAAAAATATATTTATAAATCATAAATACAATAAAGGACTGTGACTAGAACTTGAATTTGAATACACAATTGAATAGACATTTCCCAAGGGAAGATAGACAAAAGGTCAATAAGCCCATGAAACAATGTTCAACACTATTAGTCATTAGGAAAATCCAAATAAAAACTAAACAAAATACTAACTCACAACTACTTGATTAGCTGTAATCAAAAAGTTAGGCATCAACAAACATTGGTGTGTGTGGAAACACTGTAACCCTCATACATTATGGTAAGAATATAACATATTACAGACACTTTGAAGACAATTGGGGAGTTTCTTTAAAAGTTATATAAATTTACCATACAATCATCAATTCTACCTCTAGGTATTCAGCCAAGGAAATGAAAACATACATCTACAGTAAGACGTATACTCACATATTTATGGGAACATTATTCATAATAGCCAAGAACTGCAAATAATCCCATCAACTGGTGAGTGGATGAAGAAAATGTGGTACCTGTACTTGCATGTGATACAATGCTATTCAGCAACAAAAAGGTGGAGAGTATTAAAATATACCACAACATTATGAACTTCAAAAATGTGCTATGTCTGGGATTCAGCAATCTTGTCTCAAAAGAGCCAGATAGTGACTTCTTTAGGTTTTGCAGTCCATAAGATTTCTGCTGCATCTACTCGACTCTGTCCTTGTAAAAGGAAAGTAGCCTTAGATGTTATGCAAATTAATATGTATGGCTGTAGCCAATACAATTTTATTTATAAAAATAACAGTCATATAGTATTTGGTCTTTGGGTTCCAGTTTGCTGACTTCAGTGCTATGTGTTACAGCCAGATGCAAAAAGCCCCTTTCTGTATGATTTGCTGTATGAGATGTCCTGAAAAGGTGAATTTGGGAATGGAGGTTGACAGAGAAAGGTATGCAAGGAAACTTTGCGGGTGATGAAAATGGTTTAAATTTGGATTTTGGCAATGGTTACACAACACTGTAAATTTACTTAAAAAGTTTGAGTTGTAAACTTATGATTGATCAATTTATTGGTGTGCAAGCTATACTTCATATCACTGCTAAAAAAGAAGACCTAAAATAAACATGACAAAATATTTGCACTTGTTAAATATGTGTAGTAGATGGTTGTAATATCATTTGGTACACTCCTCTATGTTATTTAAACATTTCACAATTAAAATGTGAAAAGCTAATTATGTTAGGTTCCAAACCTTTATTTTGAACACAAGTAAAATAAGACCCAGAGAAGGTCCATGACTCTTTCAGAATTATGTAACCAATTAATGCAGAGTCAAGATTCAGATTCAGGGTTCCTTATGTTCTTTTCTTTCACACTGAATTCTATTGCTTTATTTGTATACAAAGGGAAAAAAAGGTGGAGGCAACAGACAATATTCTGTTTTCTGTTCTTAATTTTTTCCCCTGATTTCTTCATGTTGATCTAATCCACAATAAACTAGCTCACAGAAACAGTAGTAAACTCTTAGAAGTTCAGAGGTGTAAACTCAAACATCAGGTATGAATCTGATGTGTTTTGGGGACATCTTTGGTATCTGATAACTCTCTGTGAATATTCTTTATTAATTTAGTAAAATATTGAAAGGGCATCATCTTAATAGCATTTTTTTTGTCATCTTCCTTCAAACACTTAGTGGCAGCATGGACGGTAATTCAGTACATCAGATTCATAAGGGTTAATATCCTTTGTTAAGCATGAGCAATGTTCAAGTACATAGAAATTATTTTTTGAAAATTTTCAACTTGCTAAGATATGTTAATGTGATTTTCTGTGCAAGTTATTCTCTCATCTTTTAAACACCACCACAAAACCCTCCAAAGACGTACACCTTAATTCATTACTGTTTGCATGTTGCACATGCTTTTAAAGTTTTAGAATTACTTAAATGTTAGTATATGCCAGAAAACTAAAATAAATTTATGATGGAAAATTTAGTACCCATGACAGTTACTTATTATTATTCATATTGATTGCATTCCATTTATATGTTAGCCTTTGATATTTCCTTAAATTAGGAAAAGTCGTTAGCATGATTTTTTTTTTCTATGTTGATTTTTAAAGCTTGTTTCCTTGCTTGGTTCTAGGATACTGACTTCATTTCTCATGAAGGATGCCACAGACCATTAAATTTAGCAATCTGTGTCCCAACAGTTTTGTGCCCAAATCATTTTTTTTTTTTTGTATTTTGTAAGAGGTTTGTTTGCAACATTTCCATGTGTGTAGTAGTCTTTAAAAAGGAAAGATGAAGGTTTAGTAAAAACATAAATCATTTTTTGTAGACCAAAGCAATTGCTTCTCCCACTGAGTGGACTCAGAGCTATGCAGAGAATGAAATTTGGGTCATATTTGGAGCAATTTTCCATTCCATACTTTTCATTTCTCTCCATTAGAAAGCAAAAAATATGAAACAAAATGAAACAAAATAAAAATATTAAAATCAAATGAATGCAAATCATGGGAATGAGTGAAGGTGGTTCAGAGGAAGTATTTTAAATTTTATAGAAGAGATCCAACCTTTATTTAGTGCCAAGCTGAATTAATTTGGGATAAAATTCTGCTATTCTATTGAGTTGGTTTTGACATTATTACTGGAGATTAGGTCACAGTATACTACAAAGCCAGCCACGTTTTATATACATTGTTTATTTTCACTTCTCTCTCTAAACTGTGTATGCACATGTATATAAATAAAATATCTGACCACATATTATATTTTATATTGGTTTTAAATTGCTTTTATTGGCTAAGGGTACTTAGTAGCCTGGGTAGCTGAATCTTTGTGATATAGTTGTGATATAGCCCTCTGTCCTAGCCATACTCTATTAAAGCTAGAGGGTATTCTTTTGACATTTCTTCGTGTAATGGGCACTGGGACTTTGGTTCCTCTTTACATGGTAAATACACTTCAAAATATCAGATCTTTTTAAGTGGTAATGGCTTTTAAAAGAAAAGTAAAAAAAAAAAAGCAAAACAAACAAACAAAAACACTCACACACACATAACACACACAAATACTTTTGGATTTTGCTGAATTTTAATTGTCTATGAGGAATGAAAAAGTGTCATGAATTCTGGATACCATGTGAAACATTTTTTTTGATGATCGAAGAAGGTACTTCATGCCCATTTACAAATTTGGGAGATACTTTCCTAAGGCAGAGAATTTTTTCTCCCCTTGAGGTGAT
>NW_007733494.1:24568-27957 GCF_000696425.1 Galeopterus variegatus
CATTTACAAATTTGGGAGATACTTTCCTAAGGCAGAGAATTTTTTCTCCCCTTGAGGTGATGCATAATTCTGACAAGAGAATCAGCTCTGGATAAAGATGATGGGGAAGGTGGTAGAGAATTATCCTAGCCACATAAATGCCAATATTTTTTGCCATTTAAATGCCAACATGGCATTTTTCCCATTAACTGCTTTGTACCAAAAATCTGATGCATAATTCAATTATCTCTATTTTTTTCAGCAGTCTCAATTCTAATACTAGCTAACTTTTACACAGTTCTTCATTATATAACAGTCACTGTTTGAGGCATTTTAAGTACGTTAATTCATTTATTTTTCCCAATTATTCTAAGGGGTAGATGCTATTTTATTTTAACTTTATAGATGGGGAAACTGAGGTACAGAGAGGGTAAATAACTTGCCTGTGGTCATCTTAATCTTAAGAGACAGAGACAAAATAAGAATAGGCTTTTCCATTTAATTTTCCTTTAAAAATGGTTGAAACTCTGTTATATAAGAAATATTTGAAAGGAATACATCTTCAACTTTGAAGGCAACATCCAAAGGGATATTCTAACTACGTGTGGAATGATTTGGGATTCTTAGAAGAGGTGTATTTCCTGCCAGCTTCTCTCCTTTAAAGAACAATACTTCTGTAGATGCATAAAGCCTCATTTATTTCTTAAAAACAAAAGTTATATCATTTTAGTCATCCCTCTGATGCTTGCAAAAGTGATTATTTTTTTTCTGGGAAAGCATCCTCCACTATAATGTCCTTCACCCTCCAATCCCAACACACACACACACACACACACACACACACACACACACACACACACAGAGTCTTTCTGTCTTCCTCCTCCAACTCATCTCTCTTTGTTTAAAGTCAGATTCCCATGCATACTTATTAGCTCGGAAAAGACTTTTGAAAACAATCCCACCTCACCCCAATCCAATCTTTACTAGTCAGTGTGTCACTGAAAAGAAAGACTCTCAGTGAAGACACTGAGAGGGAATTTCTGTAATTCAGGTACGATGGCTGCGTGGGCCCTGCCATCCACGTCAGCAGGTCAGATAGCCAGCATGTACAGTCCAGAGCCTTTGACTTCCAGCTAATCAGGAAAGAAGCTGGGATAATGAGAGCAGATTAAGGCAGATCTGGAGTTAAACCTGCATGGATACTGAACTTCCAACTCTGGTCAGCAAAACAATAAAATTCTTTCAAGGGTGGTGGGGTCAGTACTTACTGTTGATCCCCATAGCCCTTGGCTTCCAGCCCAAATCAGCATATTATATAAATGCCATTATTCATTATAAATTTGCTCAGCTCTTCTACAACACAGCTCTGCAGTATTTGACTCTGTGCCCTATTCTTAAAGTGACTCTTAGGGGTTCACCCCATGCTGCATGTACAGAATGTTTTTTCCCTATATTTGTTAAACTTATTTCAATCATTAACCTCTTTCATAGCCCTTTGATCTCCCCTTTCCTCTGGTTTCATCATCGGAGACAGAAATAATTGACCTGCTGTCTAGAACCATCCTATTAGGAAACCCCACAGTGAAAGCCTTCCTGGAAGTAATTCCCCTAGTTGGGGATAAGCTATCCTGACCAAAACCTTGCCTTAATGTCCTCCTCACTAGGGGCCAATTCAAGCACCCCAAACTTCTCAGCTTCTTGGAAAGTATTCCACAGTTTTCTGCAGTGAGGGAATGATCATAAATTTGGGAATCTGGGTCACAATCTCTGCTCTTAAGTGAGCTTTCTGACCAAGTTTTCTGTAACAAAAAGGATGGAAAATATTTTCAAAATAAAATTACACAACGTTACCTTTTTTTTTTCCCCCTTTTTTGTCTTTTTTTCGTGACCGGCAACGGATCGCAACCCTCAGTGTCACGCCCGTACCGGACCGGGACCGGCCACGGGATCGCAACCCTCGGTGTTGCACCCGCACCTCGCTCAGCCAGTGAGCGGCTGGTCTGTATGTGGGATCCAAACCCTCGGCGGGAGCGCCGCCGTGCTTCCAAGCGGCACACTGTAGCAGTGCGCCACCGGGCTGGCCCACAAAGTTACCTTTGACAACCAAAATCGCAGCCTGAGGAGCAGGCATCCAAGAAAGGAGAATGTACTACAGACAGAGCAGGTGGGACCCCGCCATGTCTACCCAGAGAGTGGTCAATGGCAGGAGGCCAGGCCACTGGAGTCAGTCACTGGCACCCTTAACCTGAAAGGCATGCAAAAATCCTCTGAGAGCATGCTCACAGGGCATTGGGCCAAATAACAATATCCTCAAAATTTTTGACAGTCACTGTGCCACATTCTGTCTGTAGGAAGAGTGGAAAGGACGTTCCCTTGGCAATACTAGTTGGTTGATAAATATTTGCTAAATAAAAATATTGGAATCCTTCCAGAAACTTTATATCACTCGACTTCAGTTATTTTATTTTTCAAATTGGGAAGATGCACTAGGATCACTGATTCTCAACGTACAAAGCTCAGAGCAACAGCATTGGCATCACCTGGAAGCTAGTTACAAATGCCCATTCTCAGTCCCCACTCCAGGACTGCTAAAGCAGAAACATTGGGGATGCCTATTTATCACCCTATTTTGGAATTGCTTTTGCTAGTGAGAAACCACTGGGTCTCATCTCCCTGGGTCAGATCACTGTGTCTACACTTCAGCTATCTTCAAAATAACTCCCTGCTGGTTGATAAAGACAAAATATTGCTCAAGCCCAGCCAAACCTCCAGATTCTCAGGATTCTCAGGAATATCATGGTAAGATAGTAAACATTATTTGACTTTTTTGTGTGTGCATGTGGGTGGTATGGGGGTGTGTGAGTGTAGTGTGCTTGCATGTTTGTGATAATGGCAAAATTGAAGAATTTATTGCACAGAATATATTGCAAAAAGTTAATAATTGCCTGCTCTGCTTTCTTATAAGTTCAACTCTCCACCTATTTGGATTTTAAAAATTTACTTTTCCACCTATACATATTCTTGAGTTAGCCTTGATAATTACCAGGTATGATGCTCTGAGGCCCACAGAAATACTTTTCACTTTCTCTGGGGTTCTATAAACCATCTGGCACCACTGAACGAGGAAGCCAGACTCTCACAACTACCTTTAAGGGCACTTCAGAGTAGCTGATGCAGCTGAGCTATTCGAGGCCATAAAATGGTCCCATCCTTCCTGGCTTGGGAAGGGTCTTATGAGCCTGTTCCCATTTCGATTGTTAGTTGATAATGCTACTAGAGAACTCAGGAAATTGGGGATTGAAGAAGTTTAGAAAATACCTTGATTGTTTACAATTTTTATAATCCAGAGATTGTTAATCCTGGTTTAGTAAGAATTTACTAACCACTCAACACTCAATCAAGAGAAAAAA
>NW_007733494.1:28579-44246 GCF_000696425.1 Galeopterus variegatus
AGTGCCAATTTTGTTAAACAATTAATAAAGTACTTTTTCTAATTTTGTTAATTTCCTTATTCAAGTAGGACTTATGGATTCCCACCTTGTGTGAGGTACTATTCCAGATGATGGCAATATCTAGAGAACTGAGGCATTGCAACAGTGACTTCAGGGATAAGTGTACCTTAGACAGCAGGGTCAAGGGAAGGAAGGCCTTCTCTGTAGGATGACATTTGACCTGAGAACTGAATATTGAAAAGGAGTCAGCCAGATGGAGATCTTTGGAAGAAAACTCCGGGGAGAAGAAACAAAAAGGTCAACGTTGCTGAAGCAGGAACAGGCTTCTCATGTTAAGGGAAGAATCTGCAAGGGACTAGACAATAGTGAGTAGGTGGGAAGGAGAGAGTGGTAAGAGTTAAAATTCCAGGCTGCAGGCCACACTAAGTAGTTTGGATTTTATTCAAGGCACTAGGGAAGACTGCTGGAGAGTTTTAAGCAGTGACATGATTTGATTAAAAGGATCACTTGGGTTACTGGTGGAGGATGAATGGCAAAGTGGTAATTGAGGAAAAAGTGAGACGAGTTAGGAGCATGCTGCAAAAATGCAGGCAAGGCACAATGATAGCTTGGCTAGTTTGATAGCAGTGGAAATGGAAGTGGTCAGATTCAGCACATATTTTGGAGTCAGGGTTTCTAGGCCCTGTTGATGGATTAGTTGCACTGTAATAAAACAAGCAAGTTACATCCCAGTAGAATTAGCCATTTAAAGGAAAACTCTTTAAGCCTGAAATGCCTTAACTCAGATGAATGCATTGCTAATGGTGCAATTCTATTTAGGGGCATATTAGGGCAGGTGTCCTTTATAATCCTTTGAATAACACCCATAGGTGGACCGAGTGCACTATATAATGCTCAGTAACTCATTTAACCAAATCCAGCCTTTTCCTCATCTGCATGGCAAACAAAGGCTAATTATGCTTGCTAGATGACAGCAATTTACTGAGAAATAAACAGCAAAAAGCCAAGTTACAAAAAAATGGGAGTAGAAAGAAATAAAGAAGAACATAAAACAAAGTGGGTTTTGTGTGTGTTTGTTTGCTTTTGTACAGCAGATGATGTACCCTGATTTGGACCTTATAGGTCTTATGTCCTTTGACCACCGTGATCTGCCCACACCCTTGGGCTGGATTCGTTTGGGAGAAGGCTTGCTCAGGAAACAAGCAAACCCTATTAGCTTCACTTGACCTTCCTATCACTTTGAAAACAACCACAAGAAGAACAGCAGTCACAGCAGCTATGAACTCCCTTGGCCTGACTCTCCCTCCCTTTTATTTGACTCCCCTCCTATGGCAGTGAACACAAAGGACAAATCTGTCATTAACTATTTGCAAATGATCAGTTACCCACTGCAGCTGTTTGCTCACCAGATCGCCATGCCAAGCACAGCTGCTCAAACGTGCCAGCCCAGTTTGGTGGGCCACTCAGCACCCACCCCCAGCTGCCCCCACACTGCCTCAGAAAGAACAGGGCAGGGAACCCCGAAGTGGCAGGATGTGTGTCCTTTCCCACTCCCATAGGATCTCCACATTTCCACTTCCCCAGTCCCTTCTGGACCACATGGTGAAACTGGCTACCTTCCGTGGATTCTGTTGAGCTGAGGACTGAGGGGCGATAACTACACAGAGGCTTCTGGCCAATTCCTAGGAACGGCAGCCTAACTGCTGCCTGGGTCCTCTGGTCACATTTTTTAAAAGCAAGCAGCTTTGTGCTTTCACTTATTAATTTTTGCTAGCTTCTAAAGGTCAACGACCTGGCAAGCGGAGATTCACAAATAACAGGTGCAGAGACTCCGCCGCCTACCTCCATGGGACATCGCTCTGTCACTTTTATTTACGGAATCAATCCACCAGTGTCCAGCAGGAGAACAACAGCTAAATGGCCATTAATTGTGGGCTGATGTGCAGATGAAACAAATCTCCAAAGGGACTGTAAACCTTTGTTCTTTCACCTCCTCCTGCTTTTGCTATGGGATTAGCAGTAAATCATTCAGCAGCCTCATCTCCTTATTATAAATTTACCATTTGGGTCGTCCCAGGTGAGCTAGCACTAACCTCTCCCTCTGTCTCTTTTCCTCCCCCATTCCTCCCTCCCTCTTTCCTTGCCCTTCCTTCCTTCTCCTTTCTTCTTTTTCCTGATCTTTTTCATCTCACATAATCTTTCTGGCTCTATTTTCCTTTCTCTCTCATACACATATGTTCATCTGCAGACGTAATGGCCTTTGATTAAGTTACTTCATAGTCGCAGGGAGCACATTTCTGCCCACGCCCTTATCTTTCTTTGGCCTTCTCTCATATGTGTATATATAGACACAGAGTACGGATACAGCTGGGTCCCTATGGAAGAAAAAAAAAAGACAGAAAAACTTCTCTTCAAAAGGAGTACTTCCTCTCCTCCTTTCTCACATTATTTTTCAAAAAGCTCTTTAACTCCTTAGAATCCAAAAGGAGCTTAATTAAAGTATAAAACAGAATTTGAAAGTAAGCAATAGACAAAGAAGAAATACAATGAAGACAATGGATCTGAGCTCTGTCTTCTGAATAGTCTGGGGAATAAACTGTAAGACTGTTTTTTGTTTGTACGTTTGTTTGTTTAATCTCTAGGACATGCATAGCACTGAGTTGGCCCCTGGTGGTCAGCCATTGGTGCAGTCTCATTTGAAGAGCATTAGGAAGGTAGCCTTGGTCCCCAAAATCAATCCCCAAACTGGTCTCCACAATGAGTTCAAATCCATAATGGATTTTGATACATTTTATATTTTTTTTATTAAGCATGAGGTTTTCCATGTGCCCTTTAAAAATAATGTATGTCTTATGTTATCTACACCTTATCATAATTTTTTTTTTCCTGCAGTCATAGGAGGATTGAGAGAGCAGGAGAGTGAAGTAGTTATATAAGGGTCCAGAGTAGAAATGTTTTCAAAAGAGAAATTGTGCAGGAAAGGAGAGAGGAAGGGCAAAGAGGGTAAACTTTCCTGGGAGTAAGTTCCAATAAGCCCAGTCCCAGAGTTGAGGATGGGGTACAAATTATACTTGTTTAGTGATCACTGATGTTAATTAAGTCCAACTGCAGGTGGACAGAAGTTCATCCTGGCGAGTTATTCATGATACATATTTTTGTAGATGCATGGCATACGTGTCGTGTGGGACACAGGAGGCAGCAGCACTAACTTGCAGAGGTGTAGTAAAATATTGATGCCTAGGAATATTCACAGATGGGATTTCCTAGTTATTCAAAATTCCAGGGTAACTGAAGAATAACCAGATTTTAAAAATTCATATTGAAAATGTATATTTAATGTTGTTTCCTTAAAAACATTTAGAAAATGTTTTGGAGAGGAAATGCAGTGTAATTTTAGGAATATAGTCCCTAAATCTAGACAGCTTGAGTTTATTTCCCATCTCTTCCATGTTTTAGTTGTGGCACACTATGTATTTTGAGCTTTTGTTAATTTATTCAACAAATACTAAGAGTGTATGGTTTCTAGAGCTACAACAATGAACAAAAATTGACAGTGGCCTGCTTCCATGAGCATAATAGTCTAAAGGCAAAACCCTGACTGTGTGAAGTGCTATGAGGTAAATGAGGCCATGAGACAGGGAAAGTGGGTTTTGAACTACTGGAAAGGGGTGGACAGTTAGCAATACTTCTCGCCTTTGAGTTGTAGGGTATAAAACATCTAAGTGATGATTAAGAGTTGAATAGCTCAGGACAAGCACTGAGGGTGGGTTCTAAGCAGAGAATGTTTGCTGGACTATGAGCCAAGTGATTTGGTCTTTTCCAACAATGGTGAAAACATGGCATGGCAGGAGTGCGGAGTAAAGTGAAGCAATGCATGGAAGGAGGATGGTAAAAGACCAAGTTCTGAGGACACAGGTCTTTGTAGGGGCCACTTTGGAGACATTAGCTTCAGTGGAAGGGTAAGCATTTTAAATAAGGGCATCTGGCAAATAATTCATTGAACTTTCTGCAGTCTCATAACCCCTGGATACTGTGGGATGCTGTCTCTGTGCCAGTCCCAGCTCAGCTGCAAAGTAACTTTGTGAACTTTGGTTAACCAGGTAACATATTTGGTCCTCAGTCTCCTCAACTCTAATCAGAGTTTTTAAATTCATTTTCTCTAAGTTGTTTCTGGCTTTAAAATTATGTTATCAAAGCTATTGATAGTGATATGAAGGTTTCAGATTGATCTGGGAGGTATACCATATTTCACAAAATTCATTTGATTTTTTAGATTCTTACTTTTTTTTTTTTTAATACCTACTGGTAATTAGTAAGCATGACACCTGACTTGATGAAATAATAGTAAACTAGAATCTTGTTGCAGCCCTAAAATGTTTTTAATGAGAATAGACAAATGTCTAGGTTTCAATACAGGATTTATCTATAGTTTCTCAAACTTCCTAAAATACAGAAATAGAGAGAAATTCTAAATATGGAGTATTTCCTTTCAAGTGTTTAAAAAATATCCCTTTATTAAAGCCATTCACAGAAGTACACATAGCCAAAGAGCTGGGAACATTTGAGGTTCAAGAAGGGAAGTTCTAGCCAGGCTTCCATGAAAACGAGCCAGCCCTTTGAGCTTTGTACATATGGAGTAGAGCTGGGTTCTGATCAGTGATGATTTATGTCCGATCCCCAGTTGGGTATCTGTGAAGTTGAATACAGTTCTAGTGTACACGATTATAGGAAACTCTTGGCTAGAAAAAAACACTGAGAATTTTTAAAAATCAAATGTGGGGAAGACAGAACATATTGGCAAAGCTTTAGGTAAATTATATGATCATTCTAAAATGAAGACATCTTATTTACTGTGTAGCTTACAGCCAAAGGCTCCTCAACATCCTTAGTGGTAGTATAATTTTATTTTCATGTTACGTAGGTACCAAAAAGTCATATTAGCATTCTTACAGGGAAGAAAAAAAAGAAAGTGATTTGTTTCCCATCTCGCTCCACACTAGAAGCAACTATATTGAACAGAAAATCTACCTGGATCATTGTTAAAATCATGAATTTATTTCACAGTTCATTTGTCAAAGAAGTTATTAAGTGCTTATCATATGCCATGTACAGTGACATGTCCATGCTGACACTTAAGACAGACAAAGTTTCTGTTTCTTGTGAAGTTTATAAACTGATATATGAGTACTAGGCATGGAAAGTTGTGCATAATGGGGCCGCCCGGTGGCGCACTGCTATAGTGCGCCGCTTGAGAGTGTGGTGGCGCTCCCGCCGAGGGTTCGGATCCCACAAACAGACTGGTTCCCGCTCACTGGCTGAGCGAGGCGCGGGGGCAGCACCGAGGGTTGCGATCCCGTTGCCGGTCCCGGTCCGGTACAGGGGCGACACTGAGGGTTGCGATCCGTTGCCGGACACGGAAAAAGACAAAAAAAAAAAGAAAGTAGTGCATAAAAGAGCATCGAAAAGGCAACCCTTGCCTTCTGTCCTAAGCCAGGAAAAACTGAATAGCAATGTTTAAGCTAAGACCTGAAGTAAAAGTCCGTGAGCAATGTCTGAGAATTTAGTTAGGAAAAGTTTCAACTTCTCAAGAACTGGAGAGCCAATCAACCTCAAACTTTTGTCTTCGTTTCGAGAACACCATGCAAGATGCAAGCTTTACCAAGTTTTTGACAGTGAGAACTCGACTTGCAGCACTTTGTTAAAACTCTCCTGGGTATCTCCACATGTATTTCAGTCTCAGCACCATTAAGGGATTGGGCATGAATATTCTTTAAACCTTTGATCATTTCAAGAGGGTACAATAGAATAGGAGGAGTCTTTCATGCTGGCAATTCTTATGTCATTGTCCAATGTAATACATAACACACCTGTCATCTTCACAGTACAAAGCCCCTGTTGCTTTTTAAAAATTCAGCCCTAAGGGTCTCTCCTGTGATATGTGACCTAAAAGACAGATAACTAGGGGGATATTTTGAGTGAAGGAATCCTGAGTTTTATTGCTTTTGGATGTAACCACCTCCAGAGCTGGGAAAGGAGTTGCTTTTTAATTAGAGAGATTAAACCAGGAATGTATTTTTCTCCCAACAAAAGAAAAAGCCTTAAGCTCAGGAGAGTTCCGGGTGTCTATACCTTGCCTAAAATGCAGGATTCACTTCTTTAAAATGACTCAACCATATGTCTGGATCTAGTCAGTCTATATTCACTTTTTTAAATTTAAACTTCAAACTTATAAGTAACTATCCAGTGTCCTGGAAATAATGGCCATATTTACTAATTTATCCTTATTGATATGGTTCAGCTTATAGTAAAAGAACTCTAGATTTCTTAATAGTACAATTGTGGTAGAAGTAGCTGTCTATGTAAACCAGAGCAGAGAAAGAAAGACTACTTAATGGGATTTGAGGAGTTCACAGAAGGATTTTAATTTAGGAAATATATTTGCCTTTGACACTTTGTTTCTCCATCACTGGAGAAAGAAGCAACGTATAGATTTAAGCTACATAGGGACTACAGGTGAGAAAGAGACATAAATGGTTTGGCTGGAGTTTGCAGTGTTCTTAGCAGTCCACAGAGACCCATTCGCAATTTCCAATAGGAGGTTGCCTGTTCCAATCTTTGTTTTCATAACAGTGATAAGATCTGAGTCAAAATCCTACACATTGGATCTGAGCACACATGTCCATACCATTAGTATGAATGAGCTCCTTATATTGATTGGAATACCATAGTAACCCAGATGGTCTGAAGGAAACTCAAATGACAGCAAATATAGTTATAATGAATACCATCTTACTGCATTAGACAGATTTAATCCCTATTCATGGAGACCAGTTCAACTCCTAATCATGTGTTAACCATTCAACACTGTGTTTCAATTTCAAATCAAATTTTCATGCTATTCAAGACCTCTCACCAGGGAACCCCACCTGATCCCTTTAACCTCAGCTACTGTCCCTGCCCCTACTATATCTGATAGTTCTGTCCTGATTAAATCTTCACTGTCATTTTAATTCACATGCAATTCCAAACTTCCATGATTTTGCATGTGTATTCCTTTTGTTCAGAATTCATTTTTTTTTCTCTTCCATTCTCTTCACATTCCAACTTATCTTTAGGATAGGTTCAAACATTACTTCCATAATTAAAGAAGAGTGCTGGCTCTTTCAGTGAAGCTTAATACTCCCACTTCCCCTTGACCATGGTTGTGACCCATTTTAGTACTTCATTCAAATATTTGTTGAGCAACTATTTTGTACCAGGTATACTATTAGGACTAAGGATATCATGGTGAGCTTGCAATATTGCAGTTAATTTTTTTTTTCCATATAAGACTTTCCCACTAGATGTGGCTCTATTTTAATTTTTTGTATATCCCAAGGATGTATAGAAATGTGGTATTAAATAAAGTGCTCAGTAGCTGCCTGATTTACAAATTGATTTAATAAGTATATTTTAATGGGACCTTGTTTCTGAACATAGTAATACTATCTGTATCCCTTGGTATCAAACCACTGTTTTCTTATGCACTTTATGTTTCAGGGAGTTTGGAAAATTATTCATTCATTTATCAAATCAGTTTTGAGTGTATAACCCAGATCATGCCATTACTCTCTCCCTTCCTCATAACACCTTGCTTGTTTCTTGTTCTCTAGGCCATTTCCTTAGGAGTCAGCCATTGTGACCCCCTTTTATTCCCCAGGTAAATTAAGTAAACATAAGGAGTTAAAGAGAACCTTTTAAAGATCACATATTTCATTTTACTATGGGACTACAAGGAGTGGTGAATCATATCATAAGTCATTCATATTTCACTGTAGACAAGTAGAATTTTATAGAATTTTGAGATTTTAGATTTGACGAGATTTTATAGGTTACCTAATTTCACATCCTACAATAGCCTCTATTTCGTCTCTGATGAAGCTTCCTGGCTGTTTGAATGCTTCCGATAAGGGAGGCCACACCACACCATGTCTCACAACATTTTAAGCCATGTTTAATGTTCTAAATGTTGTTTTTTGTTATGTTCTTATTTTGATCCAAAGTCTATCCTTTTATAAATTCTTAGTGCTGGAAAGCTGTTAGAGTGAGTAATAATTCAGTGTAATAAGTTGCAAAACATTTTAGAAAAGTAAAAAATAAAAACTCAGCAAGGTTGTTGAGGTGAACTTTAAAGTCAGTGTCCCAGAGCGCAGGCTGAGCTTTTACCTTATTTTTGTTACTATGTGGCCCAGGGTAAGAGGTTGAGGCTAATAACCCTTAAAGCAATTAGAGATTCTCTTTGCAAGTTTCTGCTCTATTGCACCACTGGAAGCTCTAACTCACCCCCTCTGGGTAATTAACTAGCCTGTTGGATCTTGGCCATCCACACGTTTTACTTTCCTAGTTTGTGTCAGTTAATCAACATTTACAGAGTACCTGCTGGGACAAGACTCTGTTCTAGGCTCAATGGAAACATTAACCAACAGTGGCCATGGCAGTCACAGCTTTTTTTTTTTTTTTTTTTTTTTTTTCCAGAGGCTGTGTTAAAGAGAAGTGAAAAAAGAAAATGGAATGCAACACTCCATTTCTCATTCTTAGTGTTCTTTCTCTGAACTTCTGGAGTATCCTACAAAAGACAGCAAACTGTATTTTCCGGAAGTCTGTAGTTACCAATATTTTGCTTAATATTCCTTAAGAAACATCCTCTTCCTTCCCATTGTGCACATACATATACAAGGGTAGTTCAAAGAGTTCATGGAAAGATTTGTATTATCTTCTAATTCTATTTTTCCATGAACCCTTTGAAGTACTCTCTTGTTTAACAATGTTCTGACTCTATAGAGGATAAGCCAGGTGTCTGACCATGTTTGCCTCAGATACTGAATCTATCACTCAGCAGGGATATATCAGGCTGTAGAGTCCTTAAGCCAAGGTCCATGGATTCATAGTATGTGTACAAATTGTCTTCATGCTTTAACCCTTCCCCAAATTGCATGTGAATATATGTGCATGCTACATTTTCGGGAGTGTGGGAGTTCATGACTTTCATCAGAAAATAAACGCTGGGTATTATGAGCTGCACAAAACCATGACAAACAGAAGGTAACCATGAGCAGCTCCTTCTCTATATCCAGTAATTCTCTTATTCAAATAATTAGTTTTCTCTTTTTTTTGTTTTTATCTTTTTTCTCTGTGCCTAAAATGCAGAACAAAACAAAACAAAATGGAAACAGAACATAAACAACAACAAACTTCTTATAGACATCTATTAAAGGTTCTATGAGTATATTGGAAAAATAAAATAAAAAGACCTATTGAAACTTTTAAAACAGAAATAAAATATTTAGTTGAAGATAACTTCAGAGTCACTATATATTCAGCATTGATCAGGTGGTACCTTATCACCACTGTTTACTAGATGAATATAAATATGTCTTTAAATGGAACAAAAAATAGAAATAAAAAAGAAAATGGAGTTATAGTTAAAGATAGTGACCGAACGGGTCAACGATCAAAGCTTTGCTTGGTAGATTTTTTTCCCCCCCTGTGTTTCATTATTTCTGGGGCCTGTCAGTTGCCCTGGGGGAAACAGTTTGCTGCCAGGAATTTTCCCGAGGAAAGCGTTTGGGGGGACAGGGGAGAGAGAAAAGCAGTTAAAAGGCTTTTGAATTCAACAAATGTGTCCTGGGAGCCAAATGGAACAGGGGTGAAATCCTAGCTAACACCCGTGGGAATAATTTGTTGTTAGCAGCATCTGGAAGAGAAGCGTGGGCGGCTGCGGAGTTTTGTTTAGAGAACAAACAGAAGAAAAAGGGCTTTTCAAAGGTAGGTTTGCAGGCAGGAGGGGGAGGGAGGAAGTGATGGAGGCCTCGCATGAGTGCGGGGATTTAGGAAGGGGATTTAATAGACTGAATAGCAGGTCACAGCTGAAGAAGAGACACCTGAGCGAGGGACATCTGTGGGACCCCGCGGTGCGAGTGGCGGGCTGTTAACCTAAAGCAAACCCAAATTAAACAGTTGATGGTTCCTCCGGCCGCTTCTACCACTAAGAATGTGTTTTCTCTCAAGAACAGTGTGTTTTGACAATCCGTATTAATCGCGGGGACCGGTGTTCTTCCTGATCCCGCGGGCGGCCCTGCCGTCCTCGCCGCCTTCGTTTTCCTGCCTTCGCGGGCGACGGGCGCGGGGCTGCCGCGGTGACAGGGGCCGTGGACCGGGGCTGGACAGTGACTGCCCCGGCCATGCAGGGACAGAGCCCGCTGCTCTCGCCTGCACTGCTCCTTTAGCAGGCACCGGCTCTAGAATAGTATTTCAATTACAGGAAAAGGGGAGTAAAAAAGCCACAAACACTGCCGTGGACAATAGTCTGTTCTGAATGGTCTGTGGCCATCATCCTAACTTGGCCTTTCCTTTCCCCCCGTTCCACGGCTTCCCTTCCTGTCAGTACCACGGGCTATCCAGAGTCTGAGCAAAAGGAGAAGGCGACACCTCCCGGCCACCGTGTGGTCCCACTGTCTCCACCCCGGGGCGCAGTCAAGGCCAAGGGCTTCCCAGGCTGCTCGGGCTTAGCGCTTGGCTCCTTCGGTCAAGCCTGTCCATGCAATAATTTTGAACCCACCTGGAAGGCTCTCACTTTCCTTCTAGTGCAGGGAGTGAATAGTGGTAGAGGGAGGGGAAAGTTAGGACTGAGCCAAAGTTCACTTCTGGGTCCTCCTATTTCCCTTTTCACCTCCCCAACTGCAGAGTGCTTGAGGCGTCCTCCTGTTCAGGCGCGCCTTCTGCGACTGCTAGGGGACTCCCCAGAATGCTGACCTGAGCAGGAACTGGGTTGATTCTAGCCCTTCTATGAATATTTGACTACTACAGGCGATTCAGACCCAAAGATAGCTATCGTTTATTGGGAGGATAAATTAGCATAGTGTTTACTGCCTGCCTAGTCTCTTTGGTCCTAGCGTCTGAGTTTGAATGTGGCTTCCCTACTTGCTAGCTGTGAAACTCCAGACGAATCACTAAACCTCACAGTCCTTCAGTTCCTTTATCTGCAAAATGGGTTGTTGCAGGAATAAATGAGGTAATATAAGTACAATGTATAGACTGAGCTGGAATCATGTCCCACTACATGTGCGTTACATATTACTACCATGTATCGCAGCACTGTCACTACCATTGTGTTCCAGGGGTTGTGTGAAGTGTTTACATATGTTGCTTATTTGTATGAATGATGCCCTGTGAAATGCATTTCAATTATCATCATGTTTACACATTAATTAGAGACAGAGCCCACATTATTTTCCAGACCCTGTACTTTTAAAACTTATGATGACAAGGGCCCGCCCGGTGGCGCACTGCTACAGTGCTCCGCTTGGGAGCCTGGCGGCGCTCCCGCCGAGGGTTCGGATCCCACATACAGACCGGTTCCCGCTCACTGGCTGAGCGAGGTGCGAGTGCGACACTGAGGGTTGCGATCCGTTGCCGGACATGAAAAAAGACAAAAAGGAAAAAAAAAACTTATGATGACAAATGACAGAAGATATTTTAGATATCTGACAATATTGCAAATAAATGTTAGTAATATCTCTTTTTATTTTTATTTATTTATTTGTATCTGTCTGTTGCCAGGCAGTACATGAAGCTCAGTATTTTATTTTATCATAGGAAGATCCCTACAAGGAAGGAACCTTTGATTATCATTCCCATTTAACAGATAAATTGGCTAATGTTTAATGTTTTTTCTTAAAACCTACATTCAGTTACAGAGCTAGCAAGTGATAGTGATACAGTCCACAGATCTTTTCAGAGCCCAAATTCTTGGCAAAGTGTCTCCTGTAGAAAATGGTGGTGGCAATGATATTCAATAAGACAATTTGATAAAATTTTGGTGCTGAATAAAAAGGGCAGCATTAAAGATTCAGAACCAGGCCTTTTTCCTAATGGTCCAGAAAAACATTACCATCATCACAGTCATCATCATCTTAACAATAACCTAATGAGCATCGCCCTTTATATATTTTTAAATAGCCTCATGTTCAATATCTAATTTCTCCTTTACCACATATTTTTGAGACTCGTGGCTTTATCCCATTTGAGACATAATAAAACTGAGACACATAAAGGGTAAAGAAGTTGTCAAAGCTAACAAAGATATGGCCCAAGTCTCTTAATGACTCATTTCATTCTCTTAACATTTACTCTATTTTCATTTTAATTTATCAATATACAGTGTAGTTGATTTTCAAGTCCCTTTACCAATTCTTCTTTTACCCCCATCAACATCATATCTGTTCACTTGTCTTAACAAGTTCAAGGAATTTGTTGCGATTGTTATGTCTTCTTCCCCCCTCCCCCATTTATTTGTTTGTATGTGTGTTTATTTATTTTTATTAGCTCCTGCAAATAAGTGAGAATATGTGGTATTTATCTCTCTGTACCTGGCTTATTTCATTTAATATAATTTTCTCTAAGTTCATCCATGTTGCTGTGAATGGTATTATTGCATATTTTTGGTTTTTATAGCAGAGTAGTATTCCACTGTGTAGATATACCATATTTTCTTCATCTACTCATCCAATGATAGGCATTTAGACTGGTTCCAACTCTTGGCTATTGTAAATAGCACTGCAATGAACATGGGAGTACATATATCCATTCAACATGATGATTTCCATTCCTCTGGGTATATTCCCAGCAGTGAGATAGCTGGCTGCTATGGTAGATCCATCTGTAATTGTTTGAGGAACTCCATATCATTTTCCATAGAGGCTGCACCATTTTGCAGTCCCATCGACAATTTGTGAGAGTTCCTTTTTCTCTGCAACCTCTCCAGAATTTATCGTTCACTGTCTTTTGGATATTAGCCATCCTAACTTGGTTTGAGATGTTATCTCAGTGTGGTTTTGATTTACATTTCCCAAATGCTGAGTGATGTTGAGCATTTTTTTCATGTGTCTGTTGACCTTTCATATATGTTCCTTTGAGAAATGCCTATTTAGATCCTTTTATTCTGACCAACTTTTGAAAAAATATCCCCCCCCCCAAAAATGGGCATTTCTCTCCCCTACTTTTCTACCAGTAACTTCTAATTAGTAGATGAGATTTAAATTGTGTGTATGTAGGTGTGAAAGTTAAACCACGTGGTTGAATAATAAAATAACAATAATAATAATCTATTTTAATTATTCTCATTTTTAATGTTAATGTTTTCATTTAGCAAAGTTGCTTTGAGATATTGCTCTGTACTAGGCAAAGTTTAGTTGCAGAAATGAATAGATATGATCTCTGAACTCAAGGATTTGAAAGTCCATGAGTAGAATAGATACAGGTATAAATCCCAATGACACAGTATTGCAACAGAGGTGTAACGCAGGACTGTGAAATATGGATTCTGTCTTAGAAATCTAGGGTGCCTTCAGAGAGGAGAGGGTATTATAACTGGAACTTAAGGGGATTACCAGTAATTCACCAGGCTGATAAGGGATGTAAGGAATTGTAATTACGCTGAATATCGTGTGCAAAGAAAGGCCCATGTGCATGACTGTGACCCAGGTCATTTCTCTTAGAAAGAGTTCAGTAATATTAATGTCTGGAATCATGTAACCACAGTCAGTCCTATTTGGTTATTCCAGGTAAAATTATCTGGGAAGAGTACAGGCCTGAGTATGAAGAGAATTCCCAGTGCTGTATTCCTGACTTGTTGCTAATTAGCTTTGTGGTTTTAGGGAAATCACCTTTTGAAGACTTCAGTTTTCTCTTTTGTAAAAAAAAAAAAAGAAAGAAAGAAAAAGTAAAGAAAGTTGGCCAAAATTCCCTAAAATCTTTTCATGTCAGTGCATAATACTTCAAAAAATGACAGAAGCATTTTTTTTTTCCCACCAGATTCTGTGGGTGAGCGGATGCTCATTTGGCCCAGGTGTTTTTGTAATTGTGATAAATTGAACAAATACTGAATGCTCAGTGGCCTTCAGAACTCATCCAGCCACCTGTGGGGTAGGCTGTCCGTCTAAGCATGGTTGAAGAAACCACCCACCCACTGACCCACTTCTATTGCCTTAGGTATTTCAGACATGAAATTTTATGAAACTTTAATAGGCCAATAAATTATTCAGAATAAAGAAAGTATATGTGTACACACACGCACATACTAATTTAGGGATTAATTTCTCTCCCCTGAGGAACAACATCAGGATCCACGGTAGATGCTCTGTACTGGGCATACCTGAGTAACATCTCAAAGTTCTTTGGATTTTGTTGGTTAGACCCTGTAGCTCACAAACCAAAAATTATTGAAACAAAGACCCATTCAAACAAAAGACCCACTCAAGAAAAATGAATGGAATTATGAGCACAGATGCTGGATCTAGAACAGACTTAGCTGTCCTGAATGGTTACCCTCTGCTTTTCTCTCTCATGTATAACAAGCTCTCTCTTTCCCGTGTGTCTAATTCTTGTTTCACCTTTCCATTTCTATAGTTGCTTTTCTATTTCTTTTTTAATTTCTTGTGTGTACACTTTGCATGACCATCGAAATATCTGGTTCTAACTCTATTTCAGGATTTGCATTCTTACCTCCTACCACCTGCTCTTCCTCCTCATATCCCATAATTCAATTTTGTGGGAAATTGTTTAATGACATATTTATATTGCACACCATCTTGCATATGCATTTGAGAAAGTCTTCTGGGGCATTTGTCAATCCTTTATTTCTAGAGTGAATCATCATAATTTATGGAGCTGCATATCTTGATCTTCTGTGGAAGGATGGATCGGACTAGGGAAGGGAGGGTCAGAATGTGATCAAATGTGAAGAATTGTAGAGTTCTTGATGTAGGAAGCCACTCTTGCCACCTGAAGAAGGCAGAGAGTCTCTGGTGGTCAGGATAAATTAGAAACTAAAAAAAAAAGTGAACTGAAAAAATTGGTAGTTGGAAATCAAGCTATACTGACATATTTTAATACAGAGACCACGTGGAAAATAGTTGGTGTTACTGGAGTAACTGGCTGATTAATTTTGTAGTAATCCACTGTAATTCACCAGGTCCTATTTGTCTTTGCCCTAGCCAAGAAAAATCAAATAATGAAAAAAAAATGGGAGATTATATTCATTTATTTGTCAATTATTTGTTGAGCATTTACTCTATACAAACCACATCTTTTCTCATAACAGCATGCTTATCACTTGAGGTTATCGTGAAATAACAACAGACCCTCTAGGCAAATGTTGGGGATATTAATTACTTTAAGATGATATTGTGATTGCAGAAAGTCAAGATGAGAAAGGGAGTTTGCCTTGAGCCAAATAGCCTGACTTCTTTTCCCTGTTTTTTCTTTCCTTTTCCCCTCCATACCATTTTTATCGCTACTGACACCACCATCACTCCTAGTCTCTGCAAGATCACTGGGAAAGTATGTGCACAGAAGAAGAAAACTGTAACCAAATAAATGTATATTGTTATCTGGGGATTCAGCCTCCATTGCTGACTCAACAGGACCCCTCTTCAGTTAGGCTAGGTAGATCTAGATTTCAAAATCTAAATCTAAGCAAGTTGAAAAGTCTACACTTTATAATCTCAACCAAAATGTAGACCTGCATTTAAAGTTGTAACACAGCAATTGAAGAAATTTACATGCGACCATACTCATGGGGGGGGGGTGGGGAGCCAGAAAAAATTTTAAAGGGAATTTACTACAGTGG
>NW_007733494.1:45162-46448 GCF_000696425.1 Galeopterus variegatus
GACCGGGGACCGGCAACGGGATCGCAACCCTCGGTGCTGCTCCCGCGCCTCGCCCAGCCAGCGAGCGGGAACCGGTCCACATGTGGGATCCGAACCCTCGGGCGGGAGTGCGGTGGCGCTTCCCAAGTGGCGCACTATCCAGTGCACCACCGGGCCGGCCCAGCGGGCTTTTTAGAAGATAGAGTCATTATGTTCCATTGAGGAGATAAGGTGACTTTCAGAGGAAGTGACTTTTGAGCAGGATCCTGAAGAATGAATAGGAATTGGACAAGCAGAGAGAAGGGAATGGAAAATTCTAAGCAGGTAGAACACTAAGAGAAAGGCATAGAGTGGCCAAAACCTTTACGAATTTATAAGACCCAAAAAAGAGTTTGGGTTGGTTAGAGCTAAAGATACATAGAGGGTGAAATGAGAGCAAAGGAAATAGGAGCCCATGACATTTTTGAGTCAGAAGGAACAACACTGTAAAGTCTCCCATTAGGAAGATTAATATGGAAATAAGCATAAGACAAATATAAGTGAGCAGTGATTGGATGTAGAGATACCAGTCAGGAAAACACTGAAAGGACACAGGTAAGAAAAGAAGTGAGTGCTACTCAGGCATTTTAAATGGTAAGCAGACAATGAATGAGAGACGTTTTAGGAAAGCTGAAACTGGAAACCAAGTCAATGTTGTGGGCAAGGTAAAGGAAAAAATGAAAATGATGCAGAGATGAGAGTTTAAATCTGAGATCCTGCAAGGAGTGTTGTATAGTTACTTAGAAAGGGAATAGCCAAGGAAGAAAGAGTTTGCAGGTAAAAGCATATATTCACTTGTAAATTTAATGAATTGAAAAAGTCTGCAGAAAACCCAAGATAAGAATTCTTGCAAGATATTAGAAATGTAGAAATGCAGTTCCAGAAAGAGCTTAGCTTTGCAGTATTTCTCATAGAGGTGATTTTTAAATTTATAAGACTGGATTATATTTTTATATAGTCAGTGCAGAAGGCCCAAAGGCGGGGGGCGGTAGGCAGAGCAGATTTTTAGGAAACACATAAAGTATAGGAAGAGAAAGAGAGGGAAAAAAAAGGAGCCAGAAACAAGAAAGTATAGTATCAGAGAGAATAATATGTATGTATAAATTTGTAGGTACTGAAGAACAAGAAAGATTGAGGATGCTGGAGAATTAGAGAAAAGAAAAAAAATATGTTTTATGTGTAAGAGTATTGTAATCTTCAAGAAAAGCTGTGTGTTGCCTGAATAGTGGGAATGAACAAAAATCAGATTGTGAGAGATTGAGAAGTCT
>NW_007733494.1:48060-54041 GCF_000696425.1 Galeopterus variegatus
AGGAAGTAGAGGGCATTATTGGAAAAGTCAAAAATCTTATTCAAAAATATTTAATTTTTTACGCCATCATCTGGCTCCAGGACCGCATGTCTCACTTCTTATGGAAAACATTTACTCTGATGTAATTAGTCATGGCAATTTTCAAGAACGTCTGAAATTCAACAGCATAACATTAATTTATTTCATAGGTACTTATAAAGTCTCCCTTCACCACCACCCCTACTTGCATGCATCCAACATACAAGGTGAAAATCACCTTTACATACTATTTGATGACTTCAGTTTCTAACTCTTAAGTGATGGTTTAGGCAATTACTGAAGCTCATATTGATGAATAATCTCATCAGAGGCTGTGGAGGTCTCTCCCTACTGTCTTTTCCTTACTCTCTGTGTCTTCTCTCCACCACTTTTTACCCCAGTTTTGATCCAGTAGAAGACTCAATGAAGGAAAACTTTATAGTGAAATATACTGTAGCTCCCAATTCTTATAAGCCTTATTCATTTTTGACTTTCAGACATAATGAATAAGCTTTTATATAACGTTATGGAATTTTAAGATGTCTTATATTTCTGATCAAACTTAACTTTCTTCATAAACTTTTCCAAATTAGCTTCAAAATTTTTATCCTTATGTTAATTTTAAGCATCTTTCCCCATTGTATTTTTGTGTCTACCAGTTTGGTACTAACCTCAGTTGAACTAAAATAAAATTGTTTATATTCTTAGCATGGTAACTCTTGGTCCTAATTTTTCTCTGTCAGTGGTGCTGTCTTTCTCCAGGTTGTCTGATCCCCAAACCTGTAAGCTTCTACAAAAACAAAAATAACATCATATCAAATCTCACTATAGCTTGATGGTCTGTATCCATCCTCTTCTGCTTCCCCCCCCCCACTCCTATGGCTACCCACTCAGTACTTATACAAGCCCATTGTAATAGGCTCCTGGTTTGCACTGAAAATGCTTTGCCTNTCCCCCCCCCCCCACTCCTATGGCTACCCACTCAGTACTTATACAAGCCCATTGTAATAGGCTCCTGGTTTGCACTGAAAATGCTTTGCCTTAGTATATGATCAAATTTTATATATAATTCGGTGGGGATAATCCTGTGTTATACTAGCAAATACAGGTGAAGGTGAAACAGAAGAGGGGAAAAACTCGCAGACTTTCTGTAGAAACTAATCAAATGCAATGGGTTATATCAACTAGTACCTGAAAGCATTTCACCTTTCAACATCTCTCCCATGCTGGACAATATGCCCTCTAACATCTGGGTGGATGGTTTTCCAGGACAGCATGGAGAATTCTAATACATGTAAAATAAAAATTAAAAAAAGCAAAACAACAGCAAAAACAAACAAACAAATAAGCCACCAAGCCACCACAGTGACCAACAATGACAAAACTATGGAGCCAGAAACACAGAAGCTACTGTTCTGGAAAATAACCTAAGAGTACATTAGCAGGCCCCTATGCCTGAGAAAGGGAATTCTCCAAAGTTAAGAAGAAATAACAAAGATGCGTCCAGTTCTTGCAGATGTGGGTGTGTATCTCTTTTCTAGTGTCATGTCCACCCTATTTATTATTTTCAATGTTTGACTTGCTGGTTGCCCTTGTTTGGTTTATTTTGTCTTGTTTTGGTCTGGGTTTCAACTATCATTTTATATTTTCATCCCTAAAGAATCTTATTTCACTAAAATGCCATGGCAGAACAGTCTGCCTGAGGTAAGTGAATGTTAGTGGATTGAAGATCCCGCTGGGATTGAGGATCAGTACCTGTAGCATCCATTCACATCTCAGTAGAAACAGAGAAAGTTTCTGAGTTGGGCCAGCTGTGTGTTCACATCAGAGTATTATTTTCTTTTTATCTTTTACTTTTGTGTTTATTTTCTTTTGTCAGCTTCTTGTTCATTGACATTTTGTGGAGAAACAACGCCAAGCAGAAAATGGCAGTTGTTTGGGCAATTTGATTACATTAGTTGTTTTCTTGTTAATCAGGTGGTTATGTGTGTATTTATAAGCCTTCTATGTGTTGCTTGCTCTCTTATATAGCTTTGTTCTACTTTGTTAATCCTGTGTCAGCCTCTGGAGTATATGTTCTTCAAGGAATGCCATGTTACTGCAGAATTTAGCATAACATTCACACTAAATGGACCTGCACTACAATCTAGATTAACAGTAAATTCTTTTGAAATGAAAAAGTGATACTTCTTTCCCTAGAAATCATAATAAAGATAATATAGCGAACAAGTATTTATATTTAGGGAGTGCTTTGGAAGAAGACATATATATATATATTCTAGAAATTACTAAACAACATCTAGAAAATATCCTGATTGTGTTCAATGGAGTACATGCCTGAGTAGTTACTGAATGTAAAACACAGGAGAGGTCAGTATGAGTTGTTTTAAAGAAAAAAAAAAATAGGAGAGGATGAGAATCAAACACATGATCTAGGATATTGAAATAAAAGTCTATCCCTCCAAACTATTATTTTATCTTTCATAATATTCTGTTTTTATTTATATTGATCAGTCCAATATATTCAAGTTATCCTGTTTATTGCTATTATCTGTAGATATATGTGCTTATAAATAGGTTGTAAATTATGTTCATTCCTTTAATAATAACCTGGAAGCAAAGAGGGCTGCTGTTATTGTGGGTTATTATTCCTGCACAAGAGATGACAGGAGAGGCAGAAACTATTTGGAGCTCAGTCTGAATTGCAGTTTTAAGCACCTCTGATGTAGTGCATGTCTGGAGGTGGCATTTCTAACCTTTTTATCACCTGGGTTCCATGGATCAGAATAAATGATAACAATAGCTCACCGCCTTCTGCTGGACAGATTCGCTACTTGAAAAATGATCACGGCCCTATTAAGAGAAGCCACACCGCCCTAATGGGGAGCAGATCACAGCCCAGGTCTCTCTGAGCCTGTCTCTCTCTCTGTGAGGGGACATGACCTTGCCTGTCCTTTTCCCTGGGATCAGTTGAATGATAGACTTCCTTTCTTTCCCTGAATTGTTACAGCAAGAGAAGAGGAAGGATTGCAGATTTTTTTTCTTTTCCTTCAGAAAAGACACATGGCCCATTTTAACATCCCCATTATCTATGTGTCTGTCCACAAAAGCTCTATTTGAAAAGGCCCTATGGTTTCACAATGATGACAAGCCCTTCCCAATGCCAAAGATTCTCCCTGTCTTCAGTGTACCTGGGGCTCCATTTTCATACTTAGAAAGGATACGTTTACTAACTGCCCCTAAAACTTCCTTACACTGACCCACCCCTCAAATTTTGCTCCAGTCTCCCCTTTCATGAATCATATCCAGTCCCTCCTTTTATGTCCGCATGTTGCAGTTCTCCTTCAAGATATAATTCAAATTCTACATTCTCTCTGAAGCAATCCTTACCCATTCTGACTCACAATACTATCTTTTTCTTTTGAACTAACTATATATTATTCTCAGACCCAGTATAGACACTGATACTTATCATACCATATTCATTTATTTATGGTGCAAGAATGTAAGACCTGATCTTGTTATATTTTATTTGATTTTCTTCCCTTTATCCCCATGCCCTCTTTCATCTCCCCCATAATTACCTGATCTTATTTGTATCATGTATAACCTTAAACATGTATGCATCTATTCAATTTTTAGAATGATATTTAGTGGATATATGAGTCTTTAAAATTATATAAATAGTATTGTGCAATATTTTTTATTTTCTCTCTTACTCTTCATTAAATCATTAGGAAAAAAATAGATTACTGATAAATGATAGATGGATAAATAGATGAAGTAATAGGATGTAGAGAGTAGATAGATAGCATACAGATAAATCAGGGGAAACCTCACAGACTCAAGTTCAGTGCTCCAGCAGAACTTATCTCAGAAAAAGGACAGTCCTATCAAACTGTCTTATTTACTGTGTAGTCCTCATTTTAAACTGCAAACAGACAAAGAAACAAACAAAAAACAAATGGAGGGTTCTTGGCCAGGAAAGGTCCATGTTGCCAGGTAAGTCGCATGGCTCAATGAAGCATGAATGAGTTATGCTTTTCGTCCGGCTCTCACTTAAAGACAACAAGCATTGGGCCATCTCAGAGAGTTCTCTTCTCACCTAGATTTTTTATCCAAGTTGGTGCATGTCTGTCCACACTCCAGGTATGGATATAAATGTCCACATCTGACCCTTCCTCCATACCAGGCTGAAAGTAATGTTAAAATTCCAAGAATTTCAGAAGTGAGACTGCTTCTAAAATGTACATTATTTTCATACAGAGTGAGGGCAGGGTTGTATGATGACTTTGTGCACCCTAAGCACTTTTGCCTTCGTTGGCCTCTTCACCCATTAAAAAATACACAACCAACCAACCACGATATATGACAGAGTGAGGGCAGGGTTGTATGATGACTTTGTGCACCCTAAGCACTTTTGCCTTCGTTGGTCTCTTCACCCATTAAAAAATACACAACCAACCAACCACGATATATGTTATATTTAGTGACTGTAAGCATAAGAATGAATTTATAATCCATTCTGAATTTATTATTATATATTCATTATTTTTACATTCATTTTTCTTTTGATATTAAAATGAATTAAAATTAAAATATTGTCCTGGCCCCTAAAATCGTCGTGAGCTCCAGGTACTGCACCTACTGTGCATAATATGCCCACTGGATGTGCTGGCAAGAAGGTGAATTATCTGTTACTCCAACATCAGTAATTCACAGAAACACTTTACAGTTTGTAAAACATTTAGGCATTATCTTGTTTGGTACTCTCAGTAACTCCAAATTAATAGCATCATTTTTAGAATGTTTACACTAGTTCTTCCAGTTGTGCTATTACAAAAGAAATCTGTAAGCAGCCTAACGTTACAAGAACTCATGTCTTAGTTCTTAAAGGGCCAGTGTGATTTTTTTTTCCCCATAACAGGATCAATGTTAGATTCAGAGTTGTTCCTGTTTTATGCTTGATTATGTCATCTTGTCACAATTTAGACAGAATAATCTCCCTTTTTAATAAGAAATCCAGGTTCATTTTCCTCCCTCATATATATTTTATCAGACATATAAATGTATGTATTTATTAAATAAATGTATCATATTAAGAAATGAAAAGAAACATAAAGAACACTCTTTAGGAGCCTAGACTTTTATTTTTATTACCCAGCACCACCACCCCCTCCACACTCACACACATACACAGATGCACATGCACACAACACACCAACAAAAGGAAGCAAAAAAATTTAATTTTTCTTACAAGAATTAATTTTTGATAAATTGTCTGCACCTCAAAACTTAAAATAGTTATGAGATTGGCCTATTAACTGTTAATAGTTATTAATTGGCCTGTTGTCTCTTTGAACAAAATTTATTTTTGTAAAATAATTGAACTCTAAAAGCTTTGTTCCTGAGTGAAATGCCAGTAACACAAGTTCCAACATTTTGGGGAGTACATATAAAAGTGAGGCTCTTCCTGCTGTCTGAGAATTCCTCCCTTGTCTTTGCAGGCGATACTACATGCAGTAGAGTCTCTGGCCTCTGCAATGCACAGCACCATTCATCTGTCAAGCTCTTTCATTTGAAAATAATAAGCAGCCAAGAGTTTGAAAAACTAAATCTATTAAGAATATTTATGCAGGGGAACTATCACTAAACACCTCCATTCACTCATGTAATGAGATTGGCATCACGATAAAATTCTTGTCTTGTAAGATAATGATCTTATGGCTTTTTTCTGGCTCTTAAACCAAAGATAATTGGGTTAATCTCTGCGGGAAGTCCATCTGTTTCCAGTAAACCATTTTAATTGTGGATGACTTTATTTCAGAAATGTGGGAAAGGTCTTGCCACTCACTTCCTAATCCTGGGAAATACAAGAATGGATGTCAAAATTTAAAATGTATATGTGTGGAAAATATGACTGCCACAGTGGAATTGCCTGTCTGCAAATAGAATAATGCTGG
>NW_007733494.1:56405-64732 GCF_000696425.1 Galeopterus variegatus
AGGGACCACAGACAGCTATGGAAATACATGTGGCCCAGACCATCTGGGGCTTGAGGCCATCGTAAGAAAAGTATAGGAAGATCACTGAGTGGTTTTATTTTGCAATTTTTAAGTCAAGCAGCCAGTCATTTTATTTAGTTTTTTATGTTGTGGTTATATGTATACATATATATGTATATATATGTATATATATATGTATGTATATATATGTGTATGTGTATATATACATATTTATATATATATATATATATATAAATTATAAAATTTGCCATTGTAACCATTTGTATGTGTACAACCCAGGGACATTAAGTACATTCATAATATTGTACCATCATTACCAATATACATTTCTAGAACTTTTTCATCATCCCTAACAGGAACTCTGTATCCACCATATAATATCTCTCCATTCCCTTCTTCCCCCAGCCCCAGTAACCTCTTGTCTTAGTACATTCAGGCTACTATTAAAAAATGCCATAAACTGGCTGGCTTATAAATGACAAAAAAATATTTCTCATAGTTCTTGAAGCTGGGAAGTCCAAGATAAAGACAAATTTGGTATATTTTGAGGGTCTGCTTTCTGGCTTATAGATGGCACCCACCTGCTGTGTCCTCAGACAGTGGAAGGAATGAGGGTTCTCTCTCAAATCTCTTCTATATATACACTAATACCACTCATGAAGGCTCCATCCCTGTGACCTAATCACTTCCTAAAGTCTCTGCNGATAATGTCATCTGGATTAGAATGTAGCAGTGGAGGTAGAGAAAAATCAGCAAATTCAGGAAATATTTAAGAAGAAACTATTTATTGCCTTCAATGAGCTTACCATCTAAAAGTATACTTCAAAAAGTTCATGGAAAGATTCATATTATCTTTCAATACTATTTTATCCATGAACTTTTTGAAATGCCCTCATATTTGAGACACATGAGACAAATATGAAGTGTAATAATGATTATTATAATAATTAAAATGTTACAAATACACAGAATCAGCAGATACCAGTTTAATAGAATTGTGACTGATGGATGGATAAACAAAGCAGATATCAGGTGAGAATACTAGACATAAAGTACGTAACAATAAGAGAAAAAGGTGAGGTGGCATTATCAAATGTTAAACTCTGGGATTCAGACAAGATCCGTAATAGCTATGGAAGGCCTGGTAATGGAAAGATGAATGGGGGAGGCAGTAACCAGGGAACTTCATGGAAGTTGCAGGACTCAGCTGAACTTGGTCTACAGATAAAGTTTACTTGGAGAAAAAGGAAGAGCTTATTCCAGGAAAGACAAAGTCAAAGTGTTAAAAAAATAAAAAATAAATAAATTAATAAATTAATTAAATAAAATAAAACTAGTTCACAACCACAATAAAACTTCAAAAAGAGATGAGAACTTTCTCAAGGAAAGAAAGACAATGTTTCTACATATATTTAGACAACAATAAATAATGCAAGAACAGAAAATCAATTTAGTGAAAGACAATCCATCTCTCAACTTATCCCCCATATATCCTAAAATGGTCAAATTAGATACTCTTTTGCCCTGAAATGACTCCATGGGATCAGCAGAAATCTTTTAATTTGGAGCAGCGTCCCCAGATCAATGTGAAGATGAGTTCCCCTTTTCTAACTAAGTTTAATGTACTAGAAGGTCTAGAACAAATAGGCAGAAAATAAATGTTTTCTGTAACATGCTGGAAAACTCAGATCTGACAGTCAAAGGGCTGAATCTACTTCACACTGCCAGGAAAATTGCATTATATCTGGAGCAACTAATATCAGTGGGTGAAGGAGATAAGTAATGAGGCAGAAAAAGAACACGAAGAAGACTGTATTTACAAAGCAATCCATGGCGAGGCAAGATATTGATTTGAAATTACAGTTGATTACACTGGTAGGGGGCAAAGAAGGCAGCATTTTCTCAGATGTTGTGAACAAGTGACATTTCAAAGCACTTTCCATGTGTTTGAACTCAGACCTCTCATTGGGCCCCATGTGGACACAAAGAGAGGAGAGAGAGGTAATTGCATGAGGTCAGCCCTCTTTGTTTAGAGAAAACATTTTCTGGTTAGAATCTCTACTCGGGGCTGAACATTGATGTACAAAAATATATTATATATTATCATAAGGCCACAACATTTTCCTTTGGCTTTAACTACAGATTTCTCTGTAACTTTATTTAGCTTCTTTATCAATCAATCCATCATTTAGTCAGTTAGAAATTACTAGCAAACAAATCACCAAATCAGGCAGATTACTGCAGCCACCTCCAGAGACCTGAGCACAGAACATAGTATTGTAAGTCAAATGAATGGCAAGAAAACAAGTGTTACAAGATTTAAAAAGTATCTATGTAATGAGATCAGAAATGTCATAGACCAAGTGGACCGTGAGCAGTCTCAAGGGTGAGTAGCATGTTATCCAGTGTAAGGGAGGGTGTGCTTTCAGGGGGACAAGTCTGTGAGCAAGGAAAAGATGAACCTCCTCGTTTCTGAGGGACAGGGAGGATGACGATTTATTAAAAACACACAGTTCTTGCAGGGAAGTCCTGTTTGGAAGGACAGAATAAGTTCCATGGAAAGACTGTTGACCATCAGGCTACAGTGAAAGTGTGAAGTTATCATACAGGTATATGGGGCTACAGTGATTTTTGAGAAAACTAGAGATTTAATAAAAGGTGGCGCAAAACACACAGTTCTTGCAGGGAAGTCCTGTTTGGAAGGACAGAATAAGTTCCATGGAAAGAGTGCTGACCATCAGGCTACAGTGAAAGTGTGACGTTATCATACAGGTATATGGGGCTCCAGTGATTTTTGAGAAAACTAAAGATTTAATACAAGGTGGCGTTTTAGTAAATTTACCTAATGGGAAAGAAGCAGGTTGGAAGAAAAGCTGAAGTCGAAAGAACAAGGTTAGCTACTTTAGCACTGGCTTGGGTATAAAGAAGTAACAACCTGGTTTATGGTAGACCAAGCAAAGTTAGAGGAAGCAGCAAAGAGCTGGAGCTGTAAGAGCACGGTCAACCTTCCCTCCCCTGGTGGACTCAGACTCTGACCTCAGTTGGGCTCAGTTACCTGGCGGAGACCTGCTTAGGAGTTCAGAATTACAAGTAAAAGCTTGAGAAGACTGGGGTAGGAGAGGGAAAGGGCCCAGTGCCTAACAGAGCCTTTAGCATTGTGCAGTAGAATGGTGCTTCTGGAGTTGTTCAGTGATAATGCCCTGGAGACACAGGCCAGCTGGATGCAGTCAGGGGTGTGGTTAGCAGGACTATGATCCTTCAGTGGTGGCAGGAGAAAGTAGAACTGTGGCTAGGTAAAAGACAACAGTCACAGTCATTCTGCAGTGTTTAATTTGTGTCAATGGAAGCTGGATGCTGAAGACAGCTTTCTTATGGAGACACCAACACCTCAGCAGCCCCTCTCTATAAAGTTGCCTTTCATCATTTAATGGCATACCGAATTAAGAGTGTTGATTCCACAGAGATAGATCCTGGTGGGTTTTAGTTAACGAAATTCTTTCCTGAGAGATAGCTTTTGCTGTCAGAAGGCCTAGCATTCAGGAGGACTCAAATTATTCTCAAGCCTAAGTGTACTTTAGAACCTTCTCAGGGTCTTTAAAAAAGGTGATGGAAGGTCCTTTCCAAATCAATGAAAGCAGAGTCTTTGGGGATAGGGCAGCAGCATTTTTTGCTTGTT
This sequence comes from Galeopterus variegatus, assembly GCF_000696425.1. Taxonomy (NCBI): domain Eukaryota; kingdom Metazoa; phylum Chordata; class Mammalia; order Dermoptera; family Cynocephalidae; genus Galeopterus; species Galeopterus variegatus. The sequence continues at coordinate 60,103 of NW_007733494.1, forward strand.
TTTAATGACACAGGTGATTCAAAGGAACTTACCAAAAGTCTAGATTTATATTTGTTTCAACATGAATTTCTTACATCAGAATTTCCCACCCACTTGTCAAAAAGGAAGACTCCTTGAGGTCTCTGGAGGTGGGCTTAGTAATCTGCATTTCTGAAAAGCACTGCATTTTGAAAACTGTTTTCTGAGATGGATGTAGATGCCGTTGAACATCCCCAGTGGGTAGGTCCTAATTAAGGTCTGTAAGGGGTTCCTTAAAATGAGATGTTTTCTGAGTGTTGTTTGACTTTGGGATTCTGAAACAGAAGGATGGCTTTAAAACTCTTCTCTGAAAAAGTGTGATGATATGACTGGGTCTGGAGGTCATATCCTGAGTAGAAGCTCATTCTTGTAGCTACAGAAGAGTTTTCCCTAAAGCTGCTACATCTTTTAAACACATGATGACTAAAATCTTTGCAGTCCTGAAGATATTAGTGAACCTGATCCTAAAGAGTTGTATCTGCCAGCATCATCGCCTACAGACATTTACTGAGCACCTCCTACATGTAGGCCACAGAGAAAGGCCCTGGAGATACCATGTGTGTAAAGCACAATTAGGTCCTAAGAGATATTAGGAAGGAGAGCCAGATTAAGAAAATATAAAAGTGTAATTTTTTTAACTTTATATTTCAATGTTCAGATATAAAACTGAAATAAACGAATTGGTTTATTTAGTTATTGTTTCCATTTTACAACAGCCATGCTTGACATATCACTTTACATATTCCCTGCAAATACAACCTTCCTATGGCTAGGGCAAAAAACTCATGGTCTTTCTGTATACTCATGGTTTAAAAAATGTATTGTTTTTATCCTAAATAAAGAGATCATGATCTAATGATTACAGCAGGTAGATCAGCAGTCTCTGCGTACACCTGCCTTTATTATTGTCAAAATATTGATCCAAAAAGAGTCGTTATGATGCACTCTTTGCATCATTTTGATGCATGCTAATTTTATCATGTGTACATAAATGAAATTTTACTGTCATGGAATCAAGTTGTTCATTTATCCATTTTTTATTTTGTTTTTTATTACCCTTTGTTTACAACTCAGACATTAAAAAGCCCATTGCCTTATCTTTATCCAAGCTCATTTTCTTTGCTTCTACTTTTTAGTATACTTCAGTCACCTTCCTTTCCCCACATGGTTAGTAAACAATCTCCTACATTCATGAAGCCACTTAACGATCAAATATTTTATATTTACTGCCCACTGGAATCTAAATCATTATCATTATCATTAACCAACTGCTCTGAAGCATGAACCAGTCCAGTGCATGCATTGCACAGGGAAAACGGTTCCCAGTCATGGGCAGTGGACGGTGGCCAGATGAGCTCAATGCAAAGGAGGACAAGATGGTTGGACACCAGCCTAACAGCCAAGAGGGAGCTGGTATCTGTCTTTCATTTGTGCCCCCGAGGAGTTGATGCAATTTTAAGGATGATGTTTAGCCAGAATTTGGTTTAACTGATTACCAGAGAACATTGCCAATCATTTTGGGTTGATTAGTTGATTTATCTGATATGGGATGATTGCATAGCCCTGTCAACAAATTTACCAGTTAGAAAATCTTCCTATTCCAGGAATAAATGTAATATAAACTTCTCTTGCTCATTGTGAGTTCTATTTATCAAAAGTTGATAAATGACCTTGGTCAAATATATCTATGTGGTTTTATGTAGTTGTTTGTTTTTTGCTTTATGCTTGGTTTAGGATCATATGAGTTACTGCTGTGATTCTCTCACATAGATAACTAAAAGCAAGAGAATTGTGCAAGTATTAGGCAAAACAAAAACACTGCAAACTATTTCTCTCTCCCTCTTCCTCTCTGTCTCCTCATTTCTCATCTATCTCAATTCTGCAGCTTCCTGAAGAAATACACACATACACACACGAAATTTTTAAAGGAACTTATCTCTAATGTGAATCACTGTATAGAATTTTTGTTTTTGTTTTCTTTTTTTTTTGCATAACACATATCATCCTTATTCAGTTCAACAGAGACCTACTCAGATCCATGCTAGGCACTGAGCTACATAGCAAGAGTACTTATAGTAATCGGACCTGGATGCTATGGACATCACGTGAACAGAGCATCGGTAACTATGTCACTTACACTTTCCAAAGCACTTACATATCAGACACAGGTGTTTAATTTATAACTCACTTTTCATGTTAGCATCACCATGGAAAAAGCAGTGCCACCTAATTTAAAGCCCCTGCCTGTCTTAGTTAGCTTGGGCTTCTGTGTGGCTTAAACAACAAACACTTATTTCTCACAATTCTGAAGGCTGGGAAATCCAAGATCAGGGTGCTGGTAGACTCAGTGTCTGATGAGGGCCCTCCACCAGGTTTGCAAAAGACTATCCTCTCCTCATGTCCTCATATGGCCTTTCCTTGGTACATGCAGGTGGATAAAGTTAGAGATCTTGTTTCTCTTCCTCTTCTTATAAGATCATTAATTCTGTCATGAGCACTCTACCCTCATGACTTAGTCTAACTCAATTACCTCCCAAAGGCCTCAAATACCATCGCACTTGGTAGAAAGGCTTCAAAATACCATCGCACTTGGTAGTAGGATTTCCAGATATGCGTTTTTGGGGGGCACAACCATTCAGTCCATAACATTGCCTAAGGATCAAAAGACCAGAAAGATACAAAGTAGCTTTACTACACTACAGAATAAAGACCATGCCCCAAAGGTCAAACATTTTCTGTCTCATTCCTCTGCAGTTGATTGCTAGTAACTTCTGGGAATGCTGACTGAAAGATTCAGATGCCAAGAGCAAGATCAAGGGGAGAATGTCTTATGAGGTGATCAAGGGGCATAAGGGCGTGTCAAGCATTCAGGTACCTGAGGACCCGGGCCCAAGGAGTGGCCAATGAAGTCAGTGTCATTGTGAGAAGCCCACATTTTTAATTTTTTCCTTAGTTTTTCTCATTCATTTTATAATCCTTTTCAAAGAAAAGACCAAAGACTGTTTTGATTACCCATTTAGTGGTTGGGCAACTGAGAAAATAGGTGAATAACTGGCTAATATCTCCCTCTCCAGATTTTGAGTTCCAGCTTGCTAAAGAAAAATTAAGGGGAAGAAAGTCATTTAGTCAGGCTGTTTGGAAAATAGAATAAGTTAATCAGGCTCCTCTTGCATCAGGGTTGGTTGGGGGTGGTTCAGTAAACAATTTGTGTGTTAGGAGGGTGGAATTGGTGCATATGTTCATGTGCAGCCTGCTGTTTGGCTGGTGAATGCCTCGGGGCCGATGCAGCTCTGAGCATCCATGCTTTTTCCAAGGATCTGTTTGCTGGTTACCTAGCTCATAGACCTGCATGTAAGAGGTCTGGTGACCCATCCTGGCGTGTGAGGGGTCTGGGGACCCAGCCTGGCGTATGAAGGGTTTGTGACCCAGTCTGGACAATGGGCTAGAGGGGTCTGTGATCTCCAGACCCAGCCCTAGCTTGACAATTGGCCCAGCCAGCAGGATTACAGTCAGGTAAAAGAGCTCGACACAGGTCTTAAAAAAGTAAATACTGAGCACTCTCTGTATGGTTTGCCCTCAGATTAGATACTAAGGAAGATATTGTAATCATTCTGCATAGGGAAGATAAACCCCAAATTTGATTCAGATGTCAATATGGATGATTTCAAATATACATCAAGAGGTTATAAAAATGTTTACTACTTACCTAACAAGGTTTCTTGGGGAGAGGAGAGTGGGCCTCCCAAGCTGGTATAAAAATGACTTGAGCAAACAAGAAAATGAGACTGGCTTGAGTTTTTTTTATCGTTTTTTTGTTGTAACTAAGGGGTAGAGCCAGAGTGAGGATTTCCATATGGGGACAGGAGTTTGCATGGTTTGAATCACCTGTTTGCAAAAAATGAAGGAGAACCAAACTTTCTCATCAGTTCACTCAGATGTGGTGTGGAAGAGGAAGAGAGAGGATGAGGCTTAAAAGCTGTCAGTAGTCCAAGATCAGCAAATAAATAAATAAATAAGGTCAGACAATTTATTACAGGAGGTTTAATCCTGTTTAAATATAATTTAAATAAGATTAAACTATGTGCGGCTACAAGTCACAGGCAAAAATATAAACTGAGATAAAAATGCAATTAATGTCAACTAGTCATAATTTGATTAATTATCAAAATATGTTTCAGATAATAGGTAATAAGGGGACCTCCGATATGGACAAATTGTGAACTAGTGTGGTTAGAAAATGTTCCAGAAAATTAGACAGGGCTTAAAACATAGTTAGGATTTGACTAGTGAAAGAGAATAAGAGAATGTTTAGGCAAAATGCCCTTCTCAAATCGTATTGAAAATATATCCATTTTTCTTTCTTTTTTTTTTAACTAAGTATATACACACGCATAGAAAAAAACTCAGCTTTGAACAAAGTTTATGATAGAATATATGGCCCACTGTGCATGGGATGTTCAGACAGAGACAAAGAAAATATATTTTAACTTTTGAATCGAGTATTTATTATTTTTATGATTGCTTCCTTTTTTTCTCCACTCACTTTCCCTTTTCACATTTGTTTGGTGATTCTCACAGATAGGTGGGAAGGTGGGTAGGCATAGATGTCTAA
>NW_007733494.1:66311-68621 GCF_000696425.1 Galeopterus variegatus
TTGGTTTCAGAAGGCTCTCAATCTGGTATTGAAAATGGTTATATAAACAAATAATTGTACAATAGTTTGATAAATGTAATGAGAAATCTGGATTATTAAAGAGATGTGAGGCAAGGAAATCTGATAAGAAAGATTTACCAAAATGATGTATTATTCACGTATGTTAAATAGACAAATTATTGCTAAAGTACTCACAAGAAATGACATTGCTCCCTATGCTTTATTTACAAGGTGGAGACACACACACACACACACACATATGTATATAATATTTTAGAGCAACGGATAAGTAACTACAAAAGTAATCATGTCAAAAAATAATAATACATCTCTACAGTATTTTACTATTTTAAAGTCCCGCTCAAAAATTTAATGTGACATTGTAGTTATTGGTATTCTTGTTCCACAAGAAAAGCTTACTGACATAATCACAAATTACATTAAGAATAAAATATTTTGATTTTCAGTTATTTATCTGTATATAATGTATGTGATTAAAAATAAGATCTATCTGTCTTAACCATAGTCATTTGAATTACAAAAGACTACATGTGAATTTATATTAATAAATTTTAAAATCTAGGTGATTTTTCTCTGAAAAATATAATTAAATTACTTCAAGAAGCAGCAAAAAATTTAAATAGGTTTTTAAAAAAACTATAGAAAACTTTTGTTGAATAATTGTCATTTTAATGACACCAAGCCCAGAGAGTATTAGAATGAGTTTTAATTTTCTAGGATAATTTCTAAGTCATTCACATTATTTCAGGTTATACAAAAGAGCCCAAAGATCCCAATGTAAGTCAGATAGCTTAAATTTTATATACCAAATCTATATCAATATTTACATATATCACAGAAATAAAACTATACACCATTTTCACTTATGAATAGGAGGCAAAAACCCTAATAGTAAATAGTAACATTGGGTTTGCATGTCATGTCGCACAAATATTTCACAAATACTATTATGGTTCTTTAGCCTTTTGATTATTGGCATAACCATTATTGCTCTCATTTTATGGTTAGGGAAGGGAACTGATTCAGAGAGGTGGAGTGACCTTTTGAACTTCTTTCTGTAGGTCAAATGCAGAGCTGGAACTTCAGTGGTGTGGTTCAGAATTCACTTTGGTATTCAAGAGCTCAGTCCTGTGGTGGGCTTGGGACAAAAGCTGTGGGCTTTATCCTTCTGCAGCTGCCCGGCTCTGCTGGAAAGTCTTCCTCTCACTGATGGTATCAGTCAGAACGTTACCTACTGGACATCAGCACAGGTGCACTGAAATTGGCTCTTGAGTGTCTGATACTAGCTGATCTGAGACAGAACCAGAAGCAAATCATAAAAGATGGAATACCAGGGGACGCATGTCAGTGTGGGAGGGAAGAGGCCGGTGGTCATTCTAATGCACTGCTCTCCTATGGTCCTGACCATTTTCATAGATGGAAATGGCAGCAGAAACAGATGTTACTGTTACTCTTTAGTTGAGAGATTGGTGGAGTTTCAAAATAAATATTTGGATCAGCAATTAGAAACTTGTATTCTCTCATTCAAAATAAATTTGTTAAGCACCTACATACATGTCATGCTTTGCCATGAAATGTACATGTTTCTAGCTCTTATGGAGTTTAAAACTGATATGAGGAGATAGACAAAGCAAATAATTATCTTAAAAAATATATACCTATATCAGCAGTGTAAACTGTATTATGTCCCCAGTAAGATAATACATGTGCAAGATTATTTAAAGCAAGTAGTACTCTACTACTGAATGTGATTATTACTAGTGGTATTATTATCCAGATAATTAAAGATAAATGCACCAGAAGGTTATAAGTTGTTACTTTAAAGCTTTGTGATGATATAGTATTTTTAAATGTTTTGATTTAGGGAATAAACTAGTTACTATTAAGGTCACAATATCACTGTGAAATCATTAGAAGATAATTATACAAGGATAAAGAAACCATTGTTGAGTAAGCTATACTATGTAACAAATATTAAAAGAAAAATAAATTCATCTTGGCTTAATATTTTTCTCATTATTTTGCTCATTTCTTTTGTTTTAAATTTTGGCTATCCAACAAAAAAATTCATTGTTCCACTTAGAGAATATGAGATAAGGGGCTAGAAGATGAGATTGAAATACAAACTAATTGGCAACTAATGAGTTGTGCTCATGTGGCCCAAAAAGAGTTGAGAACAGCTGTTTTAGAGAATATGAGATAAGGGGCTAGAAGATGAGATTGAAATGCAAACTAATTGGCAACTAATGAGTTGTGCTCATGTGGCCCAAAAAGAGTTGAGAACAGCTG
>NW_007733494.1:69048-71372 GCF_000696425.1 Galeopterus variegatus
CAAACTAATTGGCAACTAATGAGTTGTGCTCATGTGGCCCAAAAAGAGTTGAGAACAGCTGTAAGATACCCTCATTCACGTCATCTAGCACTAATAGGTGGTAAAAACAATCCACATATGAGAACGAAATCTGAAACCCAGGGGGAAAAATGTCAAAGCTAAGATGAAAGTACATTGCACGGCAAACATGACCTATATTATGATATCAAATAAGGAAAAATGGTGCCAAGAAATTAAACCCACATGAGCGAAAAAAAGAAAACAGAAATTTGATTTCTGTTTGCATGACAAAATTCCTTTCACTTAGATGCAAATCTGAAGGGCTAACTTTTGATCCCTCTGGATTTCCTCATGTTCCCTTTCTCATTAGTTCAATTGTCTGTAGCTTAAAAGCAAACTAACATTATTTTTAAAATAGTTTGATGAAAATAATAGTTCCATTATAAAATTCTATGAATATCTTAATAGCATCATCAGATGAGAAACAGGATATTGCAATGAGGATAGGACAGAAGAAGAGGGAAGTAGTGTTTGTTGTCCTAAGAGATATTTAAATTAGACATTTGGACAATCTTTAAGCCTTAAATTCACAGAATTTGGAGAAACTAATAAGCTGTCTCTCAAGAGACTGACTCAATTATTGTCTCTACAGAATATAACACACTTGCCTGAGCACAGTGTAGGGGGCACTTTTGTTACCTTACCAGCAGAGGAAAGTGGCATACTCCTAAAAATATTAATGTTTAAAAACCATGATGGTAACACTTCACACATACATATTATTTTGCTCAGCTTAATATTCTTTTGTGTTTTTTTAATCTTCAAAAGTACTTTTAAATCATAAGAAAAATTATGGAATATACAAATTTAAAATAGATTTCCACAAAGAAAATAAGAAAAATATCACGGAAACTGCCCTGATTTTATTGCTTTTCTTACACTTGAGTTTTTATTTATAAATTGATTTACCTCTCTTTTCAGCTATTTTTTCTGATCCTTTTGCAGTCTTCCCTGTTATACAGAGAATGCTTATTATTAAATCAATCAACTAAAATATTTTTAGTTTTAATACTTCCTCATTTCTATTTTAATATAATTTGTATTACAAAAAATAGTTTATTAAAATATTGGATATATGAAAAAAAAATAGAAAAGATCCTTCTCCTTCAGTCTCACCACAGAGAAAGAACTGTTTTAATGTATTGGTGTGTTTACTCCCGCAAAGTTGGAACTTTGAAGTTCTTAAAAAATACTATCTGTCTTATAGAAAAAAGTATTCAATATTCTTTTTAGATTTATAAGTACAAGTTGAAAAAATATAAGCTGAAGAAAATCTTTTAACATTTTTCTCCAAAAATAATTTTACTTCTATGCTTAAGAATATATTTAACAAGACTCAATTTAATGGGACATCTGAAGTTAAAGTCCATGTCACCTGAAAAAGAATCCTTTGTTCACAAAATAACTTTCTACGTTTTTGAGTCCTTAATGTTTACTCCTCACTCATTTGTCTAAAACCTTAATTACAACACCGTGTACTATAGTGCTCATGTTGTCACAGCTAGCTCACAGGGACACCTCAAGATATTATAAATTTTTGAGGGAAAGACAGTAACATCTATTAAACACTACTTGATCTACCAGCTCAAGGTAATTCACAGTTTCAGCATTGAGCACATACACATCTTTGTTAAGCTGTTTTTTTCCCATGGATTCTGTGATAAAGGGTAAGTATCTCATGACAGTGAATATGCTGCTAGAAATAAGAGCAGTGATAACTCTAGTCTGACCAATGGTCCAGAAGTCCTTCAATGCCCAACAGGTACAAGCATTCCATTAGTAAGCAAAGATAGTTATTTAAGAGTGAGATAAAATATTATTGCTTTTGATTTATGAGTATCATTTTTTCAAGCAGGTACTACGTTTTTAAAACATTAATACTCCTTAAATTATTTGGACCTAACCTCTTAACCAATACACCAATTAAGTATTATTTTTATAGGCATGCTATGAAAAAATTACTAAAACAATAGGTTGTCATTACTGGGAAGATTGGGAACCTCTGGCCTAGCGTGTGTAAAGTAATATTTTTCAAAATTATTAATGAGTGATTATTTTTTAAATCTCATGCATTTAATATATATTTCTAAAACCTTTACTCCAGCAAGTATTAAATGAATAATTAATAAATATGTAAAATAGATTTTTTATATATTACATATGTGAATTTATTTTATATATGCATTTAATATATTAATGCATGTTTAATAAATATATAAAATATATTTTATATATTTCATATATTTGGATATAAAATTTTTGAC
>NW_007733494.1:71709-79208 GCF_000696425.1 Galeopterus variegatus
ATGCTATGAAAAAATTACTAAAACAATAGGTTGTCATTACTGGGAAGATTGGGAACCTCTGACCTAGCGTGTGTAAAGTAATATTTTTCAAAATTATTAATGAGTGATTATTTTTTAAATCTCATGCATTTAATATATATTTCTAAAGCCTTTACTCCAGCAAGTATTAAATGAATAATTAATAAATATGTAAAATAGATTTTTTATATATTATATATGTGAATTTATTTTATATATGCATTTAATATATTAATGCATATTTAATAAATATATAAAATATATTTTATATATTTCATATATTTGGATATAAAATTTTTGACTTGTAAACTTTTCTCTCAAAACACTATAGATTCATTTCCCATCTTAAAACACCGAATGAGGGGGTGTATTCAGAAGATAAAAGTATATTTAATTTTGAAGAATTGTTTACTGTTAGTAAAGTGAATATTGAATTTGAACAGAAAATTGACAGAATGGAGTCTACAATCACAATTAATTCCAGTATTAATAAAGATTTCTCTAGAAGACCAACATTATTAACCTAGAATTTATTAAACTACGGAAATAGTATATTTTATGATATACATAGGGCATTTTTTCTGGAATAAAACCATAGCTTTCATTAGGTTTTCAATGAGTTCAATAATTAATCTCATTTTCCACTCTCAATTATTTTTTTTCCACCAAGATCTAAAGTTTTACAGTTACTAAATCAATATATATACATTTTATTTTATCAGATTCATTATATTTTGAATAAACCATCTTATTTTTGTGTTTTCTTTATTACAAAATTTTTGTGATAAATTGGATAGAAGTCATAGAATTTTTTTTAATCCTCTAATTTTCTCACTCCTCTGGTTTTCTTACTCCTCTGGTTTTCTTACTGGATGAAAGTAAATATGGAGAAGGAAGCATCACACGATAATCTTTCTGGTGAATTTAAACACTGTTTTCTTTTCCTGAGTTGCAAGATCAGCAACAATCCTAGAAAATCAGTGTTTCTGAGCAAGGAATTCAGGAGGTATGACTTCAGATGAGAATCTTGAAATAGAGACACAAACAGAATCCTGTAGCTAAAGATCATTACAGGAAAAAGACTGTGTTATTCTCCACCTAAATCTTTAAAACCATTTGCCATCCTTCATAGGTTCTGAAGACTGTGGTTCTGGCAATGCCTATGCTGCTAAAACTAAGCATGCTGGATTCATTGATATTCATTTAAATTACTCATTTGGGTTCCCAAGGGCCTGTGCTTCAGTTTCATTTTGACTTTCAGGCATCACTGAACCAAACACAAAAAGCAAATAACAGCCAAAACCATAGCATCTAATTTATCAAAACTGAATTTGAGATTTTGCAAGAGAAGTGATCTTGATGCACTGAAGTATTCAGTATTGTTGGGAATGCTTGAAAAAGCCAAGAATCTTTTCAGGAATTGAGCCTGATGGTTTGGTTGAAAACAAACTAAAGAAACCAGGTAAATATCAGGTGATTATCACCTGGTTTGGTATTTTGCTGCAAACATTTTGCAGAGCTCTAACTGTGATGTGCATTAGTCACGCTACTGGAGCAGAAAACCAATAAAACGAGGTTCCAAAAATAAAATATTCTTTTGGAATGTTGCTCTGAACTAATTAGCAGTGATGTGCATTAGTCACGCTACTGGAGCAGAAAATCAATAAAACGAGGTTCCAAAAATAAAATATTCTTTTGGAATGTTGCTCTGAACTAATTAGCAATGAGTCATTTAAAAGGACTTAACTGTCATTAGGGGAAAGAAAAGGTATTTACAAAAATCAGTTCCCAACAAAAAACTTTTTGAGATTTAGAGAGAAAAAAAAAGAATAGAAACTTTGAATTCCAAAATGACTTTTATTTTGACAATAAATAATCACAATGAGAAACTTAATCATTTTTTCTGTCATATTATTTGTGAAAATATGGAGAGGAAAAAATAACTCATAAATAAAAGGTAACTATGTTTCTTTTTGCTATGTGAAACTTAAAGGGAAAAAAAAAAGCTTTATTTGGTAATGATTTTGGATCACATACCAAAGAGGGTGAAAACAGATCACAGTTGCTTTCTTTTGAATTTTGTTTGAAGTTAAACGTTTTAATTTTCTAAGCTCCCCAAGTAGATAAAAATCTCTTTTTAATCAAATAATTTTTGTGTCATCCATTTTAAAGGTATAATTTAGCATTATAAATATATAGTCTCCACATGGAGTAAGATTTCTATCTCCAAAAATATATACATGGATATATACATGTACAAGTATACATGCACATAAATATTCTAATATTCTATAACTAATGCAGAACTTGGATTCAGCATTACACACTGCTTTAAATAAATTTTAAATCAGTTAGAATTGCTTAGCCTGATTTTTTTTTCCATTTCAGGAAATTGTTTGAAGTATGGAATTTTCATACAGCTTAGAAATGGTTGTAAGGAATACAAGACATTCATCTGTACACATTTCCAGTTATAAATAACATGAAATCTCAATGCAAAACAAATTCAGATTATTGTATTTAAATACTTATACTTGAAACTGAGTACTTTGTACTTGTCTTCAAATAATAACAATGACTCTAATACTCTGAGAATTTGCAAATTCTCCATACAAAATGACAACAATCAGCAAGCAAACTGCAAAACTGTGATTACTCGAAAGAAATAAATCTCTATCTGTTATTTCTTTCTAATCAGTTGTTCAATCCCTGTCTGTGAATATCCAGCAGATCACCTCTCAAACTGATCAAAAAATAAAGAGCTCAATGTGAATCTCTCTCTCTCATTTTCCCCTCTTTCCTTCATCATACATTCATTTATTTCTCTGGGGGGAACCTTCTGTTCTGACTCCTCATTTCAGACAATCGAAACCTGAACTTATTGACTGCAATACCACCCTCACCCCTACCATCACATCCCGCCTCACATGTCCATACCTCACACGTGGGTGTGAGGATCTGTTGAACCATGCCCATGTTATAAAATCACTCAATTCTGGCTCAAGTGCAGAGAGCCAAAGGGAGGAAAAAGGCAAGTCCAGGAGAGACATTCATTTAAACGTCTTGGCAGAAGGAAATTCAGACAGAGAGATTGAAAGACGAAAATGGAGTAAGAAGATGAGTTAGGGCTGGGCATGCAGTACAGCACAGTGCAGATAGTAGAGATAATCCCTGAATTCTGAATATATTTCTGGTAAAATAGCTGTGACTTCAAACTTGGACAGCAATCATCATAGCATTTATCAGGTATGAACATCAAAACAACCATTACTATTCTGTGTTCAGTTATTTAATTCAAAAAGTAGGAAAGATAGTGAACCATATTAAAGACATCCACTTGTTAGTTTGTGACAGAGAAAAAGCAAAGGTACCATTAAAAACTTGTGGGCCTATGGGAGACTCATCAACTTTGTATCTCATATATTCAAACATATTTCTTGTGTGTTGAAGCCCCACAATGCAAAGAGCCACCAACCATTTTGCATACATTTAGTAGAATCAATTGCAATTCCATTTCTGTTAGGATGGAAGAAAAATTTTAGAAACTTATTTTTTTAAAGTGATTTTTTTTGAAAACTCTAAGCTGGAGAACTAACAAATCAAAAATTTACTATCCAATTTGATTTCACAGAATGCCACAAAGAATCAGAGAATGTGGAAGGGGCAGTAGAGTAAGTGATTTTTTTTGAAAACTCTAAGCTGGAGAACTAACAAATCAAAAATTTGCTATCCAATTTGATTTCACAGAATGCCACAAAGAATCAGAGAATGTGGAAGGGGCAGTAGAGAGAAAAATGCTGTCATGAGCAAGGGGGACAGAGTGAATATAGAAAGTATAAACTGTATCAGATGAAGGGTTACAAAATAAACTGATAAAAGAGAGAAACTATATAAATCATATTTGGTTCTTAATTTACCATTTTATATAGGGTTTTATAAAAGTTCACTTGCAAATTAGTTTAAAGCTATTCAGGATTTTAAAAAAGTATAAAGAAAAGATAGACTAATGACAAATGGTACTATATGCATTTGGGAAAGTTGCTGATGTTAAATCCTGCCTTATTTAATATTTTAATGAATTAGAAATACATGAGATTGTGGGTCAAATTAAATTGGGGTGATTCCAATCCCTCAGAGACTAGGTAAATCTTTTCTGCTTGCAATTCTGAGCTTTCCTTTCAGCCTTCTTTCTTAGTGACAGAGGTTTTATTCTAACTGGTTATACCCCTAATAGAGGTGGACAGGTAAAGCTAGATGGGAGAAAAACTTAGGAAACTGTGATAGGATTCATGAATGCTTTATGGGATTCATTTTTTTATTGGTTGGTGATCTTGACCAAATCACTTAGGTTCTTGGTATCAATATTTTCTTGTGTACCATGGGACAAACACTACATTTTTCATAAAGATTTTCTTATTAGGATAAAATAAGTAAATAAATATCCAGGCCAATGTTTTTTAAATTACACCAAGAGAGTCATGGATTGGTAGTGCTGTTCAATAAATATTCATTTATTTCTCCTTTTTTATGTGTGTGCTTCAAAATGCTCATTTTTTTTCCCAGATAGGGAAATGGCACCTCAGAGAAATGAAGACAATTTTTTAAATAACACACAATTAGTTACAGAGGCAAGTCTACAGAATATTAAATATCCTGATTCCTATGCCAGAACTCTTTGCATCCTACCATTCAATCTTTTGTTTTTGCTTTTTAACTATTCTGTAAAACTTTTGATTCTCATAAAGCTCATGATGGATGAAAGCATTGTCTTTTCTTCACCTTAATCAGTTTTAAGTTCCACAGGCAAAAGGCTTTATATACATGTGTTGCACTTCATCTGTCTATAAATTTATCTACTTGAACAGACCTAACTCAGGTCAAGATCATCATCTAAAAAAAATCTCAGATTTTTTTTTTTCTTCAAAGTCTTTATTTTCTCCCTAACATTTATATCATTGTGAATATTGTCTTTAATTTACATTACCTAAAAGCAAATCCTTAAGGTTACTTGTGAGCCTCTCTTCTTTGCCAATATATTTTTATTTTAAAAATACCTATGTTATTGTTTTATTTTTAATAAAGTTTTTTCTTTTATTATATTTCCATAACTAACACTTAATTCTAACCTCATCACATATTCACTTCTGTAGTGAAAATGTTTTGATACATTTTAATCTGTATGTTTTTAAATGTCAATAAATGATTTTCATGCATGATTTTCTCTCTTAACATCTTCATCTTTTAAAACTGACATTATTCACTGCTATGGGAAAGACAAGCCACCACAGAACATTGCAAACATTAATGGCCAAGAAAGTTAATTTATGTATGTCTGTTGAGTTTCAAAAATCCAAATTCTGAGGATAAATAATAGATTTGAAAGAATATTTACTGAGCAAGTTTATTTTATTTTTCTGCCGCTGAGGAAATAACCTTACTTTTCTGAATAGATAAGAAGATGTGATTAAAATATAAGATAAATATGGTTCTGCTTAGCATTGTGGTGTCAGTTCTTAACAGACCACAAACGATAACTCTCAACTCTAAACAACAAACAAAAATAAGTAACTGAAAGCTCTGAAGAATGAAGAAAAGCAGAGGATTTTGTCAATGACATAAACCTGGAAGAGACCAGCACTGGATGAGTTTTCTAATTATACAGCTTTATTGAGAGGGCAGATCTTAGCCATGGAGCAGTGTGGCCTAGACTGGCTAAACTTCTCATAGAAAACCTGTTGTCTTTATGGTCTGAAGAACCAGAGGACACAGCCAAGGTGAACAAACGACTAGAAAGTGGAGACTGGGAAATATCTTAAAGGAGGAAAGCAGAAAAACAGAGCACCAAAGTCTGTGTGTAAACTCTGTCCAAATATATGGCTCATCCCAATATCATGAATAAAGAAAGCAAATTCAGGGCAATTTGAAGATGACAAAAATAATTCAATTGATATCTGAGTTGTTTACTCTAAGTGAGGCAGTTATTGTAGTTTTAGCTTAGGTATTTTTTTTGAAAAAAATAAAGATCAACTTTGTTTTGGAGGAGTAGAACAGAATCCAGGATCTCTGCAATCCAAAAGTCACAATATCCAGGATATATGTAAAATTACTCATATATGAAGAACAGGAAAATGTGACTCATTCTCAAGGGCAAATACAAACAACAGAGGGAACTATGAGATGATGTTTGAATTATCAGGCAAAGCAGCAACCATGATAAAAATGCTAAATTAGTTAGAGGAAAATAGATTTGTAACAGAATAAAATCTCAGAAGAAAAAAGAGCAAGAGAAAGAAAAACAACTCATAATTATATAACTGTAAAAAATATGAAATTAAAAATCCTCTTTATGGCCTTAATAATATTAACAATGGAAAAAAAGAGAAACATGTCAGCAACCCTGAAGTTAGATAAAAAAATGACCAAATCTAAAGAAAAAGTGTGAAAAAATACTGAAAGAAATGAACAGTCCTTCTGGAATGCGTGAGATAAAAATTATCTCATACAATTGAATTTGGGAGTGGCAGAAACAGAGGAAAGTGAAAATAAGGTAGAAAAAGTATTTGAAAAATAATTGTTTGATACTTCCCAGATTTGGCAATAAATATAAACTTATAGATTTAAAATTTTAGTTAAATCCGAACAGGATACGAATCTAGAAAATCATGCTTAGACACAATATAGTCAAATGGCTGAAAAACAAATACAAAAACTGAATTTTAAAATTATTTGGGAAGAAAATGACACATTAAGTACAAGGAATAAGAACTAAAATGACTATGGATGTTTCTTCAAAAACTATGGAGACCAGACAATGAAAAGTTAATTTTAGAGTGCTGAAAGAAAAAAAAAAAAATGCTAATCATGAATTCTATATCCAGATATCTATAACCTTCAAGAATAAGAGCAAAATTAAGATATTCTCTGACAAAAAACAAACAAAGAAACAAAAAACCTAATTGAGTTTGGTGAGACCAAGCTGACCCAGAAGAAATGCTACAAGAAATTCCTTATGGTGAGGGGAAATGATGCCAAAAGGAAACTTGGTCTTCAGAAAGAAAGAAAAATAGAATTCATAAATATATATGTACATTTTAAAAAATTATTAATTTCTGTAAAGTAAAAATATCTATTTAAAAAATATTGTCTAGGCGTGCTTATAATGATATGGAAATTATATATATATGCCAATTATAGTTCACACAATTCCAGAAAGGTGTTAAATGAAACTATATGGGTACGAATTTCTACATTCTGGTAAAGTGGTAAAACACTAACTCTAGTGTGAGAAATGTTAAGGATATATATTGTGATCCCCAAAACAATCACTAAAAAGTAATAAAAATAGGCAAATCTAAAAAGCCAATAATCACATTAAAATGGAATTCTAAATAAAGAAGGGAAAAAAGGGGGGGCGGGGGGAAGAATCCAAATCCAGAAATGAAGCAACAAACAGAATAAAAAAAAAAAAAAAAAACAATAGC
>NW_007733494.1:79857-84460 GCF_000696425.1 Galeopterus variegatus
CACAAATACAGAAATGAAGAAAAAAAAAAAAAAAAAAAAAAAAAAAAAAACAATAGCCTTAAATCTAGCCATGTTAATAATTACATTATAAATGTTATGGACTGGATACTTTAACTAAAAGTCAACATTTATCAATATGGAGAATAAAAGGTAACACACAGCTATAAGGATTCAAGTAAAAGAGAAGAAACAGGGTTGGGAGGGAGTAATTCTGTACAGGGAATGGGCAGGGCCTTGTACAGGGGAAGCCTGACCACTCTGGCAATTCTGAAGTGAGAAAACCCATTTTTATGTAGGTCACTTAACCCATTCGTTAGTTAGAGTTCTACTTTGTACTTTGAAATAAAACATAAAGAAATGTACACCCATACGGGCAGTTGGTTGAGATAAATGGTAACAGGTAGAGTAAAATAGTATTGAGAGCTGAACTCTGAAATTTGACATTTTAATCTTTCTAAATTTCTCTTTTTTCCTCTATAAAATAACATAATCGTATATTTTTGGAGAGCTCTTATAAACTTTTAAGTAAAGAAAATGTTTGTAAATGATTTAATAAAGAGCCTAACAAATAAGAAAATTCAATAAATGCTTATTTTCTCCATTGTCATCACAATCATCAGCGTCATTAGCATCATCTTTGTGGCCATGATCAACGTCACATGCAGCTTCTGTCTACTTTCAAACTTTCAGGTTGATTTCATTAGTACGAGTTTTTCTTCTTGGTTTCTGTAAGAATGTCTTTCCTCTTTCAAGAACCTTCAATTTTAGTTGAACGAGTTTGGATGGGTTTGGGTTTATTGGGTTCATATGATCTCTGTATACAAACGTCATTTGCTCTGCACCATGTACCCCTATGTAAAATCAGAAGGTAGGTTGTGTTACTCATCCTGAAGCTTTCCTATGCTGACTCCTTCCCTCTGATGAGCCACTGCTCCCTCACTTTCTATCAGTACAAATTCTACCCATGCTTGCTTCTAAGGCTAACTGAAATGAATTTTCATTTATTAATACCCATGTGACCCTGTCTGCTCTCAACAATTATACCATTTCCTGAAAAATGTTGCCATTAAAAACACCTGCATCATCATTTGGTCTTTGCACATGGACATCCATTTAATTGTTCCTTAGCTGTTGTCTCTTTGTCACATCTTATGAACGTAACTGAAGGTCATAATCAAGTCTTTGAATTATCTCTTATAAAATTATATTTTGCAGTGCGTAAAATAAACCTTAGTAAAAACAGTTTGTAGATAACCAATAGTTACTAAGAAATTATACAGGCATTGTCTCTGCTCTGCAAGATCACAATACAATATATAAGATCCCTTAATTGACCACGGAGAACGATGCTAGAAAAAAATGTAGTCGGGTGTATAAACATCAGAGGGAAGGAATATTTTGTTAGTCTATTCCCTTGCCTTTGGAAAGACGATTACTTAAATGTCTCCAGAAACTGATTACAATTGGTGCTCTCCCACAGGTATCTGTATCTATCTTTCTTGCTTATATTTTTGCTGTTTCTTTTAACGGATATAATGTTAAGTTGTTGCATTGGAGAGGAATCCTTGAGATTTATTTGCTTGTTTATGAATTTGAAGCAATATATTTAAAAGAGCACTTTAGTTGGACTCAACTGACCTGAATTTTATATGTTACTTGACCACTGAACAATTATGTGAACTTAGACAAGTCAGTTGACCTTACAGGTCCTCAGTTTCCACATCTGTGGAGAAACAAACAAACGAACAAACAGTTATGCACTTATTGTGCATTTCTAATATGTGCTCTAGAAAATTAGACTATAAGATATGATCATTTCTAATTCAACTATTCTATAAAATATCTAAATGTTTTTTATCATTCGATAAAGCATGATACTTCTACTGTCAAATATTTAAAGTGAACTGTCTCTAAACTAGAAAACTTTTCTTATATCTAAGAGACCTCAAATTCAGCGCACTTGTGAAAATATAAATAACAAATGTTTTCACTCATTTGACACAATCTGAGAAGTTCATACTATACTGTAAGCTAATTAATTATGAAAAGCAAATTAAATGGCAATTGCTTAAAACAATGAAAAATATGATGTAGGGGCCGGCCCGGTGGTGCACTGCTACATGCGCTGCTTGGGAGCGCAGCGGCGCTCCCACCGAGGGTTCGGATCCCACATACAGACCGGTTCCCGCTCACAGGCTGAGCGAGGTGCGGGTGCAGCACCGAGGGTTGCGATCCTGTTGCTGTTCCCCGTCCGGTACGGGTGGGACACTGAGGGTTGCAATCCGTTGCCGGACACGAAAAAAGATAAAAAAAAAAAAGAAAAAGATGATGTAGTTTCAAAGACTGATAAATTATGTTTCTTCACCTTTTTATTTAAAAGCCAATAACTTTTAAAATGCTACCGTTCAATACCAAGATTATCCTATTATCAGTGAAATTCAAGGAGCTCCCTTTAAGAAATATCATGGCGTAGGCTTGCCCAAGGTCATCCATGTCTTTACACCGTGGACTAGTTTTTAGAAATGACATGCTTTAGTGAAGACTGAACAAATTAGGCCTGTAGAACAGAGTTCCTTAAAATTAAGAGGTTAAGCAAACCCACAAGACTTTCAATCTCATGACCTTAACCTTCTGAGTACTATATTTTAGTCCATTCATAAAATAAGCCACAGGCACCAAAGTATTTATAAGTATGACTACAGATATATAGATGTATCCATTTATGCAAGCATATGAAACTATTCTGTCCATACATTTTAGAGATGGCTTTTTGAAGAGAAACATGATCCTCCCAGATCACCAAATACAAAGTATTACTGCTTTCTATAGACTTCAATTCTGTAAAAAATGAGACTTGGTATATGTAAAAAGATAATTGTCAATGTTACTTAAAAACATGATTTTTAACTAGATTGTTAATACATCTACTCCACATGTCTGACATAATCTAACATACCTAACATTTGTCACAATGGGCAGGATTTAATATCTACATAAATTGTAGATTGATGATTTTTATTTAACAGGGCTTATTTTTTGTATGTTAGCTTGTTGGTTTTCCCTTGTTGTTACAATTAAAGTTTGAATATCTACTGGCTTTACTTAAAAGCTATTCATGTTGCCATAATTTATTATGGATTAAAACATTTTTAGGATTAATTTTTCTTGGGTGTGCAGGCCAAAAACTTAGATATGCTCAACTCCTCTTTCTCTTGAAGGACACTTCAAATACATCAACAAATGCTTTTAGCTACATTTTGAAGACATATGTTAACTCTACCAAAATCTATGCACCTCGACCTCTACCACCCCTAGTTCAAACACCACCAGTATTCCTTGGAATTCAGCACCAGCATTGGTCTTGTAATCAATTCCCTTCCCTCCCCCAAAGTTTTTTGATAATCTCCAATGGTTTCTCATCACAATTAGAATAAAATCCAAAATCTTCACTGCAGCCTCCTTAACCTAGCAGTTGGCCAGTGTTTTCTACCACTTTCCTTTCTCTCATTCTTTTCCAACCCTAAAACAAGCATCTTCCTAACTCTGAATGTTTGCATTTTCTCCTGTCTCCCCTTTCCTCTCGTCTTTCTCTCAACACTCTCCTGTTCTTGCTATTATTTCATTGAGTTCTTTGTTCAATAATTACTTTCTCAGAGAGGCCTTATGTCACATCATATTTAAACGTTTCTCCATCACTTTACACCCCTTTTTCTTGCTCTATCTTTCTTTAAAACAATTCCCAAGCCCTACAATAATATTCTATTTTCAATTTGTTCATTTATATACTGTTTGTGAGCTCTGTAAGGTGTCAGAATGTTTTGTTTCATTCACCGCCCCATCCCTAGTACCTGATCAGCAGATGCACAATAAGTATGTGTAGAATAAATAAGTTAACTTTCGTGTCCTCTCAGGGACACCTCCAAATCAAAACACTGGGTTTATTATCTATCAACTTCCCTTTTATTACTTGTGTCAGTGAAAAACCGAACTGTATAACCATATAAGCACTATTCATCAGTTTATACGATTTCATTATTTCCTTTCAATATTCAAGTTTTCAAACTGAAAATTACGAACCGATTTACATTGCATTGCCCTAATATCTCTTGTCATTTTATTTAATTTTACATGAGCTTTCTTAGAATACAGCAGGCATGAATTTCATCATTTTTTTTTTCAAATAGGTTTTATTTTAATTAAAGGAAAAATGTTCTATTCCAGAGTTTTTATAATATTTTATCAAAGACTTCCAGGTTTGCTTGAGTTTTGACAGCAATCATATATGTGAGTTAGGTTCTTGGGTAGCATTCTGACTCCTTTTTCATTTTCCTGGGATTTAACCCCTATGTCAAAGTTTTTCATGTTGCATTCATCTTTTTTAGGTTTAATATGATAACAATGTGGTGATTCTCTTCATTAGAAAGTTCTGCTGAACAACTAGCCATCTTCACGGCACATTCCACTAGCTCCTATTCCTGTTGATCTGGATAGGAGACCCATTACTTGTACATCTAATAGCATTTATAAATCATTCTTTCCTCATCAGCATGTCATAACATTATGTAGCATCAGAAGTTATTCATTTAAGTTAAAAATGGCACTT
>NW_007733494.1:84722-86506 GCF_000696425.1 Galeopterus variegatus
AGAGGGAGAGATTTAAAATTTTTCATCATAGCTAAATATTTATACTGGTAGACAACCTACTGCTAGACGTAATGAGTAAGTATTGGACAGCCAGATTAAGAATAACTGTCAAGGGCTCTCTATCCTGCATTCCTGAAATAAAGTGTCAGGGTTCACCAGCAAGAAGATTTGGAGAAAATTCAGGCTCACAAACTCACTGTCTTTACGGGAAGATTCGTGCCAAACAAAAGAATTGTCAGGTATTATCTATGACAACTGCTTTTCTGGATGTTCATTATGCTGTTTTCTCCTTCCTGTGTCACCTTTAAATATTTATCAGAGGACACAACTCCTTGCAAACCAGCCCAGTTAGCAGTGTGCTAAGTAGAGAGTGCTAGAGGAAATGGAGAGATATGAGGAGCCTGATATTATTGCAGGAAAAATATGCCAGTTATTTTACTAATTTATTGATTCAGATTGCTGAAAAACATAGATGTGGCACTAACATATGATCTTCTATCAGCTCAGTAGAACGACAGCAGATGAATATTTGTGAGCACTTGAGAATCTGGTGAGCAATTGTACACATCAACTGTGCTAGGTGTGAATTAAACAAGGAATCTAACCAGAAACCAGTTATCAGTGAGTCATCAGAAGCTGAGGGTGATGTCTGGACTTCTGCTTCTACTTGAGGGGGTGTTGCCCACTCCTCATGAGAACAGTGTTAGAGATATACAGCTAAAACTGAAGTTTTAAATAAGAGTCTCTGGACATTGTTTCAGAGTCTCTGGACATTATATAAAAAATGTTCAATTTTCAAAAAAACAATCATTCATCATGCAAAGAACCAAGAAGATTAAACTGAAAGACAAAAACTAAACAAAACAAACAAACAAAAATAGAAGATTCCAGCATCAAGATGACAGATATTAGTATATCAGAAAAATATTTTAAATTATACATGACAAAAATACTTCAATAAGCAGTTATGAACATGTTTTTAACAAATGAAAAAGTGGGAAGCTTCAGCAAAGAAATAGAAGATACAAAGAAGAATCAAGTGGAAATTTTAGAATGGAAAAACTGTAATATTTGTAATAAAAAGCTGAGTGGATAGGATGGGCTCAGTAGGAGAATGGAGGCTACAAAGAAAGAATAAATGAACTGGAAAACAGAATAATGGAAATAGGCAATATGAACAACAGAAAGAAATAGATCAAATAAAAACAATAAATTGAGTCTCATGGAACTGTAAGACTACTACGTAAGGTATAACATTCATATGTTATCAGATTTTCAAAACATGAGAAAGAAGATGAGGCTTAAAAACTACATGATAAAAATGATGGCTGAAAACTCCCTAAATTTGGCAAGAGACATAAGCAAGCCTACAGATTCAAGAAACAGGGCAAACCCCATGAAAGATAAACCCAAATAAATCCAAGCCAAGATACATCATAATTAAATTTTTGAAAACAAAAGCAGAAAATACTTGAAAGCAGCCAGAGAAAAAATAATGTATACCTCTAGAAAAAGAAAACAAAATAAAACAATTATATGATAATGAATTTCTCTTTAGGAAATATGGTTCTGAAGGAAGTGGCACAATGCTTTTCAGGTCTGGGGAAAAAAAATCAAAAGGACTCAGAATCCTCTACTCAGTGTATATAACCTTCAGAAATGAAGGGGAAATCAAGATATTCTCAGAAAAAGAACAGTTTGTCACCAGCACGCCTACTCTTAAATAATGGCTAAAGGAATTTCTCTAAACAGGAAAAAAAAAAAAAAAAAAAGAAAGATAAAAG
>NW_007733494.1:87055-91271 GCF_000696425.1 Galeopterus variegatus
ATAATGTATACCTCTAGAAAAAGAAAACAAAATAAAACAATTATATGATAATGAATTTCTCATTAGGAAATATGGTTCTGAAGGAAGTGGCACAATGCTTTTCAGGTCTGGGGAAAAAAAATCAAAAGAACTCAGAATCCTCTACTCAGTGTATATAACCTTCAGAAATGAAGGGGAAATCAAGATATTCTCAGAAAAAGAACAGTTTGTCACCAGCAGGCCTACTCTTAAATAATGGCTAAAGGAATTTCTCTAAACAGGGGGGAAAAAAAGAAAAGAAAAAAAAAAAAAGAAAGATAAAAGAAGAAATGTTGGAACCTGAGAAGGAAAGAAATAACATGTAAAATCTGGGTAAATACAATAGACTTTCCTTTTCCTCTTGAGTTTTGAAAATTATGTTTGATGATTGAAGTGAAAATTGTAACAATGTTTAATGTAGTTCTAAATGCATGTAGAGTAAATATTTCAGACAATTATAGTATAAACAAGGAAGGTTAAGAGATATAAAGTGGGTAAGGCTTTCATTCTTCACTTGAACTTGTAAAATCATGACACTGGTAAGTTACACATAATGTAATATCTAGAACAAACACTAAAAAGCTATGCAAGAATATAAACTCAAAAACACTATAAGCAAATTAAAAAGGAATTCTAGAAATTATTCATGTTATCTACAGGAAAAATGAAAAACAAACAAAAACCAGAGAGAACAAACAAAATCAAACAGAAATAGCAGAGTTAAGCCCTAACATATAAATAATTACATTAAATGGAAATGTTCTAAACTCACCAACTAAAATTCAGAGAGTAGGAGAATGGATTTGAAAACAAGACCTAATTAATATGTTATCTACAGAAAATTCACTTTAACTGAAAGTTGATAAGCAGATTAAAAGTGAAAGGATGAAAAAAGTTGTATCATGCAAACATTAATCAAAGGAAAACAGGAGTGGCTATATTATCATTACATAAAGTAGACTTCAGAGCAAATAAATTTATTAGGGACAGAAAGAAACATTACATAATGATAAGAGTCAATGAACAAAGATTTAGGAAGCCTGAATGTGTAGACACAAACCAACATATCTGCAATAAATGTGAAACTAAAATTGATAGAACTGAAAAGAGAAATGAAAAAATCCACAAATATATAGTATTATTATATTTATATTACATTTATGTATAAGTAAATATATATGGGAAATGTAATGTATCTCTCTCAACAATTGAAAATACTATATAGAAAATAAGCAAAGATATAGGAAAAAACACCATCAAGTCATAGTATCAAATTAGCATTGTAGACCACTCCACCAGAGAAATTTAGAATACACATTCTTTTGAGGTGCCCACAGAACATATGTCAAAATAGACTATACTATGGTCCACTAAATAAAGCTCAAAAAATTTAAAAGGCTAACTTTGAATGTACTTAATGCTAAAAAAAAAAAAAAATGTTTAAATCAATGGATAAAGCTATCAAATTACTACATAGAAAGATTAGATATTATAAAAATCAAAATTATTCCTAAATTATTTAAAAGTAAATAAAAATTTCAACCAAAATCCAGTATTTTGCTTTTGAAAGAATTGAAAGCATGAGTCAAATTTTATCTGGAGGGTCAGAGTGGTGGTCATTCATAACATGAGTATTTGTAAAAAAAAGAGTACTGTCAAAGGCATTGAATTCTAATTCTGACATCACAATTTATTTCTGGCCATNCAAATTTTATCTGGAGGGTCAGAGTGGTGGTCATTCATAACATGAGTATTTGTAAAAAAAAGAGTACTGTCAAAGGCATTGAATTCTAATTCTGACATCACAATTTATTTCTGGCCATTTTAAAAACACTAAATCTTTCTAGGCTTATTCTACACAATTTATGTAATTGAAATAATCTCTTATAATTTACAGTGCAATTGTTATGATGGGACACGTAAAGAAAGCAGTTAGTACTCATTAAGTGTTCGAATTTATTCCAGAACTTTTCAAAGCTGGAAAAACAGCAACTGAACTTTAAAATGTACAAGAAATTATTTCCCTTAGGAGAGAGATTGAAACTCATATTTGGCCTTGCCACACCCCTAATTTTTGGAAGTATGTTGTGGACTTTTCCGTGAGCAAATGTAAAGCACATGACAGAGAAGAGATTCTCACTTCTCCTTCAGAACAGAAGGCTCAGTGTAGTATTTAACAAACTTTATTTTTTTATTAACAACTTTTAGCAGAAGTATGCTTTAGCAAATTTTGTAAAATAAATTTTCTTTACCAAATCTGGATCTATAACTGCCCTACATCTGTAAATGTATATATGTTGTATTGTGAATGTTTTTGTAGAAGAAAGCGGATAGAGAGGATAACACATTTCATATCATGCTGAAAATTTTTTTAAAAAAGACCATAATTGATAAATTTACTGAATTGGCACAGTGCACCCTGAGTTGACTATTTAACTCAAGATGCGCTTTAAAATCAAATAAGTTAGAGCTTGACAATGTGTTGTCAGACAACTGTTTTGTATGGTGAGATTTTCCTTCATGCTAGTGGAAAGGGACATACCATACCTGGAGACGTGGGCTTAAGNAAAAAAAAATATATAGAAAAACAATAAAAGTAAAAACATTATCCTCATTTGTTTCAGATATGGAGAAGAAAGGCATATATCTATTGTTATCATGTGCTAGGCCTATTCATTTAGTTTTAGAATGGTTATTTTCCCCTTTCCCCCCACCTCCACACCCTGCAAAGTTATTAGTGTAGTTCTGAACTATGACACTTCTGTTTGTTCATTTGGGGGTCATTGGCTTATGTAGAGGCATTAGCCACCTCTGCCACCACTGAGACAAAAGTTGTTAGTATTTTGTGCAAAATTGAACATCCCAGTCAAAAGAGATTGTCTTGAAATACACAAGAAATTCTGAGAAAAACTTCTGAAAGGTGTAAGTACTGATCAGACACTACCAATGGTTAAGACTCAGCTAAAGAGAAGCCAAATGGTGGAGTTTGGGGACGGAGAAAGAAAAGAAAAGAAAAAAAGATTAAGTGAAAATCTCCAAAAAGAAAATCCTTGTTATCTGAGGACATGAATTAAAAGAGAGAANAGCCTGGAGAAACTTATGTTGATTGAAATAAGCAAAGCACAGAGGGATAAATACTGCATGTACTCACTCATATTTGGGAGCTACGAGAGAAAGAAGGAAGGAAAGAAAGACCACAGTAGTACATTGGTCTTGCAGAGGGAGAGAGAACATTCCTTGGGCTACAAAGTGGAGTGGAGGGAAAACAGAGAGGGGGAGGGACGTTAGGAATAATTGAGTGGGGGACATGGCGTACAAATGCAATTTGTGGTAATGGGTATGCTGCCAGTGTGAATCTGGCACTCACATCATGGGCATGAGGGGTGACAATTACATTTGTATCTCATGAATATTCATAATATAAATAAATAAATGCATAATACTAATAAAAAGAATCCTCTGGTCCAACAGAATAACGTTTGGGTCCTACTACATTTGCTCCAGGAAACAACAGATATAAAAAAATGACATAAGCATAACTTGGTATATGGTTCCCATGTTTGCCAGGGGAACGTGAATGAATACAACAATTTTGCCTTGTTTACAGGACAATAGATCACATCCTAAAGATGAGCCATAAAGGACACACATATTTTTCTGTGTGATTTAAGTAGCTTCTCCTTTGAGTTTTCCAGGGAGATAAATTTGCATTCTTCTTGTTCTGACCTCTCCAACTGGTTGTCTTGTTTTTACAAGGTTTCCCAACTATTATGAAATTCCAGAAAATTATTCACAACTGGACATTTTTTTTTTTTTTCCTGCAGAAGTGGGGATCTTGGCTTCAGGTTTCTTGCTTTACACACACACACAAAACTGCTTAATTTATATTGTACCACCTAATAATGCCTTCTACTTATACTAGTAGGAACTTTATTATTGTTAAAATGTTTATTTTAAAATACTATACCTTTAAATATAGTTCCTTTGTTGAAATGGTAAGAACTATATGATATAATATATTGAACAAGTGGAGAAACTTAGAATCAGTTAGTTAGGGACACAGTGGGCTGAAACTTATGGGTCGTTACTCTTAGTCTGGTCTTTTCTGAAAACTCTTGCTGTCTTTCTACTGAAAATAAAAAAAAATATATAGAAAAACAATAAAAGTAAAAACATTATCCTCATTTGTTTCAGATAT
>NW_007733494.1:91538-92396 GCF_000696425.1 Galeopterus variegatus
AGTATTTTGTGCAAAATTGAACATCCCAGTCAAAAGAGATTGTCTTGAAATACACAAGAAATTCTGAGAAAAACTTCTGAAAGGTGTAAGTACTGATCAGACACTACCAATGGTTAAGACTCAGCTAAAGAGAAGCCAAATGGTGGAGTTTGGGGACGGAGAAAGAAAAGAAAAGAAAAAAAGATTAAGTGAAAATCTCCAAAAAGAAAATCCTTGTTATCTGAGGACATGAATTAAAAGAGAGAAACATTCAGGCTATATTCAACAGCAGTCATCAAGATTAATGATGTGGGGGACTGTTGGTGGCTACGGAAAAGCTATTTAATAATGTACTCTAAAATTGGATTCTAACTTATTTCTCGGCAATTTCTTTTTTGATTCAATACATTGTTTCACTATAATGTTGCCACTCCATTGTGTCATCTGGCCAAGAGTACCCTGAGAAGGCTCAGCTCTGTCACTGGAGTTCCTGGATTCCTGAGTCTTGCTGTGACTCCTGTCTGTGACACGTTTAGCATCTCTGTCCCTTTCCTCACCTACCTTAACATGAACCCAATTAGGGAAACTTTTTTCCTTAATACAAATGGATTGGGATTATTCCGCAGCCTGGATTCTGTCTAAGTGCCGGTGGCATTTCTTCAGCATATCTAACGAGTACAAAAAATAGAAGTCTCTCCTCACAGAGGTGTTAGGAAAATTAATTAATGTTTATGAAGCACCTTAGATGAAACGGCCCTGAAGAATTATCTCATTTGAATGTGGTATTATTACATCATCTGATCCCATAGTGAAGCAGGAAGATAAAAATAGCCCTCTCAAGTACAGTAAATCCCCCCCCCCCCCCCCCCCCCCCCCCCC
>NW_007733494.1:93396-106865 GCF_000696425.1 Galeopterus variegatus
GAAACCCCCCCCCCCCCCACTACCACCACACACACACTTAACACTGAGAAGTAGGTGCACTCGATTTAGTGTCTGGGAAAAAGCATTGACTAAATATTTTTGGGAAAAAATTGGCCTCCTGCAAATTTGTGAGTTGCACAATTTTCTTCAACTAGGGATTTTCCAATTCTATGCTCTTTATTTCTTTGATTGAAACCCTATTTCTTCACCAAATATGGACATGAGGACATACCCTTTTTCATTTCTTTTTCAAAATTTGACAGCAAAATAATATTAGCAGTTCACCTACGAGCAAAGATTAAACTGATACCCTTAGAGCAAGTATTAGTTCATATCATAAAGTCCATACCCCAAAGGGGGAAAAAAAACAGTTAAATGAAAAAATTCTCAAATACCAGTTAAATGAAAGAATTCTCAAATTTGGGAATTAAGGAGTATTTTGGTTCATGAAAGTGGTTTTGTTGCCCTTCCTAAATTCAGAATGTATTGCTTCACATTGCATAAACACTAAGTCAGATAGAGTTAATGGCAGAGAATTCACTGGAACTTAAAATGTTTCCCTCTTAGAACGATGCTTTTGACTACTCTAAGCTGTCCTTTATTTCAAATCATAGTAATAGCATCTGCTTTAGACTGGGGAAGTTTATTTACTCACAGTATTTTTGTGCAGGTAAAATTATAGAAGTAAATTTATCAGTAATAATAAAAGTTAAAATAACATCTATAAGTTAATTATTATACTTCAGAAACCATAAGATATAATTTAAGCTCTTTATTAACCCTATCTCATTTAATTCTCATACTAACCTGAGAGGCCAGTGCTCCTATTATTAGTGCTTTACAGATGAAGAAATTAAGGCACAGAAAAGTGAAGTAACTTGCCAAAGACTACAGACTGGAAGGTGGTAGAGATTAGGTTCAAACTCAGACTGACTCCCAATTACCTACAGACACAGACCGTCTCTGTGTCCCATCATAAAGGTCCATTCGATAACAAAGTTCTGAGTGTGAAGAATTATAAACATTTTGCAAAGAGGTGACTCTTGAGAAATACATATTTAAACAAACTGTGGAAAAAGGAAATGCATTATTTTCCTCCTTTTTAGGTCGTGGTATACCTCTCTGCATTTACAAAACATTGTTCCCCATGAAGTGAGACTGTGGCTTTCTGCCAAATGAGAACTTCAGGACTAACAGCAGGACAGGCCGTGAGCCCACAGACGAAAGAGGACTATTCATGCTTGTTCTCTATTTGGGCCTGTTCCATGTTAGCCAGACAAAATTGTGTCCTTGGATCTCTATTTGAAGAACTCACAGTTGGCATTCTGTTATAAGCGTCTGAAGAAGTTTGGTTATCTCTCCACAAGGAATCCTAGAGCTGGACTCGTGACCTTGTCACAAAGACTAAGCCTTGTTGCTTCCTCTGAAAGAGGATAAACAGATGTGTCTCCCCTGGTTAAATGGGGTGTAAAACAGCACTTAAGCTTGTCACTGTTCCTTCCAGTATCCATCAGCATCATAGTACTAAATGGTGTGCTCCCAATTCAAACAGCTGCCGTCAAGGTAGGAGGTGACAGGCTCTTGGATGGCAAGATGTGTTTTCAGATGGGAGTAGTCGAGGCGCTGACATGGGTAACCTGCAAGAGAACTTAGCCATGGAGCTTTTATTGTCAGGGTAATGAGTCAGAGGGAAGAGCCCACCTACGTCGACTGGTGTCCCAGAATGAGCGTCTAGCAGTAAGATTATTCCTAAGTAAATATTTATTTTCCAAAGAGATCTGGGCAACTTGCTTAACTTTCCCATATAGCTACTCATCGGATGGTGACAAATCAGTACTTACAAATTCTTGTGTGGGGGTCGCCGGGCACGTGGATGGCCACACCCCCAAAGTGATCATCAGCAGTGTGGGTGTTGGACCTCCTGGAGTCTCAGCCCTTTGGCTCTCTCGCCACAGTGTAAGGAAGGCTAGTCACTGACCCTGCTTTTGGATAGAAACTCAAGGAGACACTGTCCTCACAGCTCAGGGTCATTAATAGAGAAAAGGAGAAAACCTTCCTTTCAGTCCTTTTTGAATTTGGGGTTATGTGGGCCAACACAAAATAAAGTCCAGAAGATTACCTCAGAATAGTGACAGCAGCCTTTCTCACTCTATGGCTTCCATGCCTTGTTTTAAGTGGTCTGAATATTTCCACTGATTGAATTTGCCAGAAAATGTATATATTTCTATTGTATGTGCTACATAGTGATAGGAGTAGTTCAGTAGTTAAAATGTCCAGTTCAAAATTCTTAGATCTGTAAGTATCCCACCCATGTTCAAGATTTTGCCAGGAATAGATCAATCCTTCAAAATCTTCTCTTTTCTGAGGCATAGTGAAAATAAAAAAGAGGAATATAGAATATACTCCTAGCCATTGAAATGAATGTTTATTGGAAGAAACTATAAAAAAAATAGTAAAAAATAAGAAAGAAGGGACGAGAAAAGCAACAATGTAAATAATATTTATCCTAGGCTATAGAACATAGAATTTGTTCAGAATTTGGACTTTGAAGTGTACTAACCACATAGCCAAAAAAGCTTACCACTTGCTAAATATGTAACCTTACGCAAGTGACTTTGAGCCAAGGGTATTTTCACTTGTAGAGTGAACATAATAGCATCTACTTTATGGAGTTATTAGAAGAATTACATGGAACAATATAGAAAATGTTAACTGAGTATCTGGCACATAGTACACATTCAACACAGATATTATTGGCATTGGTATTAATATTATTATTTCATCTTAAACAAATTATAGGTAATTATGGTCCTGTAGTACTGAAGACAAAATAATGCTTCAAAAGCCTACTGATTTTATCTATGTCATTTAAAACTTAGGTTCAGATAATCAAAACAAGTCATCTTTGGTAAATCTCTCTACCACAATATGCATACTTAATTTCTAAGTCTGTCAATTCCTGCTTCTATATATTTCTATTGCAGACACAAAATACTGAAACAGATACACACAGATATACCAAGTGGTTTTTACTGGATAGTGGAATGTGGAAATTTACCCTTTTATTAATTTACTTGCATTGTCTACTTTTTCTACAATGATCATGCGTTAATGTGTTGTTCATATAATGGGAAAACAAGAAAAAATGTTTTTGAATTTTTCTTCTCAATCTTACTTCTAATGCTCTAGTTCATGTTTTAATCATTTTTCAATCACACTATTACAATAGATTATTTTGTGACTGTCCTGCATATAGTGACTTTGGTGGAAACTTTCAGTTGCAACTCTACATAACATATAGTCCTACTGGGCATGAGTTTCTCACTTTTTATAACCTTACACAGACCTCTAACACAGGATACTTCTCTGTCTCTTTCTGTCTCTCTCTCCTCTCTAAACAAAATAAATAAAATAAAATGGAAAGCATTTCCCACGATATTTTCCCAAAAGACTTTAAAAAGCAGGGCATATGTAAATTTAAGGCCTTATACTTAAATTGAGCTTTATTTTTGAAGTTCTCTGCTTTTAAAGTTAAAAATTTTCACCCAATAGAAGTTGGATGGTAGTAATTTACTTTTCCTATGTCTAAATTTATTTGAAAATGAAATGAAATGAAAGAATTCAAAAGAATTATATTACATTAACTTTGAAGGGGAAAAAATCATGATTCTACTCCTTTTTTTTTTTTTTTAATATAAACTGCCTGTTATACTGCAGAACACCAGTCCCTGGAATACCTTTCTGCCAAAATGCAGAACAGATGTAGGAGGGCACCTTGGGAACCACACATTATAGAGTATGGCTGAAGAACTATTTTCACACCTCCCCAGCTCTGTCTTCACCTGTTTATGCAGGAAACAGACCTGTGGATTTCAGTTCATCTGGTTCCACGCCAGTGGATTCCCAGTGGCTCCAGACAACTGCTTTCTCATTTGAAGTTCTGTTCTTTTCCTCCCAGTTTCTGGCTGACAGTTACTCTGTTTGGGCTGCTGGCAGGATGTCAGAGGTCTCTTTACTACAGGTTGCCTCAATTTAAGAGGAGTTCAAAAGATAAGATTTCTGAGAATGAGAATCAGAAATAAGGGTGCAATTATTTTAATGAAGGGGGTCACTTTTATGTAGGCACTTCTAGAAAGATAAGCGGATGTTTGGCTCTCCCAGGTTTCTGCCTCCTGCCATGTGCCTATGAATGTTGGGGATGGAGGTGGGAGAGCTCACACCTGTGAACTATAGGCATATGTCCATACCTATCAATTAATAAAGCCACACAGTGTAGTAACATCTAAACAATGTCCTGTAACTAATGATTTTTGTGTGATATATTCAATCAGATAATCAAATGCCCCAATGAGCTCAGTTCATATGTATTAAGTTATAATATTAGTTGTGTTGAAGTACAATAATTAAAAAAGAATTATCTGTGAACTCCCACGAAGCAGAAAACTTTAAAAGTTTGATGCTTTATACGTTAGTGTGAATGGGGACTAAGAATCTGCTGTAAAAAATTTAAAAAATAAAAAATAAAAATACAGGCCAAAATCCAGCATTTCTATTCTCCACATTTTCCCTAACATAAGGAACATTTCAGCCGTTTTCCCTTGGGTGTGGCAATTAGAACCTCAGGGTCTCTGCTTCTGTGATGTTTTGTGTTTTATTCCAGAGAAGCCTGGACAGATGATGTAAACTTGGTTGGACTAATGTCCACATTCACTGTTAGAGACTCTCTTTGGGTAAAAGAGACCTCAATGATGAGATGTATGTTTCTTTCTCTCTTTCCATCCTAGTGCAGTTGGAATATTTCAGGGGAAACAAACAAACAAACATACCTGGTCAGATATTTATAAATAAGTATCTTGATGTGACTCTCGCTGTGTCTCAATATCTCCTGTATGCACACGTTCAAGCTCTAAAGGACATGGTATGGGTGGGGGTTGGAAGAAGGAAGACAAGACACAAAAGATTTGATTTTTTAAAAATGTTCTTATATAGAGACCAAATTGATTAAATGTTCAGAGATTACAAGGATGAGATTAGAAAACTCTCAGGACCAAAGTTTAAGATTATGAGCCATTTTGATAATGTTCTTTTCCCCTCCTTTCCTTTTTCACACAGATGTTTCCCCCAAGGCATGTGGCTTGTACGGTTATACCGATATTGACATTTCTGACATTGTTGGGAATGACTCTCCCCAATTTGTACCAGACTTAGATTTAGAACTTTACCATAATCCCTAAACACTGAAGGCAATCTTTCAGCAAAATAAAAATGTTTAATATTCTGTAGGCATGGATGTGCCTTAGGGGTCTGTTAGGACCTGCCTACCTTAAAATGCGAGTGTCTTCAGAACACGTTCAGTGCCTACAAGCAGAGCGTTATAACAATTACCAAAAGAATACCAAACAGTGTAGACCAGAGATCAGCAAACTTTTCTTTCCCTTAAATTGCCAGAAAGTAAATATTTTACAATTTGTGGGCCAGGTATCTTTGGGATACCTATTCAACTCTGTTTTTGCAATATGAAAGCAGCCATAGATGATACATAACAAATGGATTTAGCTGGACTCTGACAAAACTTTATTTACAAAAATAGATGGCCAACTGGATTTGGCATGTGGGCTATAATTTGTTGATCCCTGGTCTAGACTTCTGCCCACCATGAGTTTATAGTCCAAGTGGACAGGCATGGAAGCAAGTAAAGAGATAAACACAATAACATGAAGAAAAACAACTTAGTAGTACAGATCATAAGATTGCAAAAGTTCAGAGTAGCAAACAACATTTGGGAATAATAATTATGTTTTACATGAGCCACTAGATAGGATCACTGGTGTGCATTTAAATTCTGTAATCCTAAAACATACGGTCATTATAATTTCTTCTCTGTTAAGTAGAATTCCTTTTCCCATAAGTATTCCTCATTAACAGGAGAGTACATTAGTATTTACAAGAGGTAGTAGGAGAAGGGCTATAAAATAGGTATAGAAAATCAAAGACTACTGAAATAAGTTCATGATTAAACAAACTTAAAAGTACCTAATTTAAAAAACTGTGTAATTGCCATCTTGTCCATCTTACCCATCCCATGTCAAGGCTTGGGATCCTCAGAGTTTTATGATTGTGTTGTTTAAAAAAATATGTATGATGATTCTTAGAAATATTTTGGCCTTCTGTTTTCATTACTGGCAAACATGGAGCTTTTTGAAAACTAAAAATCAAACTTACAGCTCCAAGAAAATATTGTGGCCAGGCACATTTATTTTTGATAAAAATGAATGTCAATTTAATTGCAAATGAGTTGCTCTCTTTAGACATCCAACAAATTGCAATCCGGCCCTCAGTGCTGAAAGTTTGTTTTTTTTTTGCATTGGATTTTCCTGACCTGGTTTAGAAAATAATGTCCTGAGTTTCGCCCAGCAATATTTTAAAAGGCATCCTGTGCAGATGGTTTTACAGAGATGCGAATGAAAATTAGTTGAAGACGTCTCAAAGCAGCTGTAGTCTCTCATTCAGAGCAACCAAAGCTATCAGAGATACTGTGCAAAAGCAGAGGACCTGGCTATCTTCCTTGTTGGAGAGCTAGGTTTCTTTTTAACAGAAAGAGTTCCTTTCCCTTAATGTGATCAAAATGGGTATCTTAGGGTCAAAGTTGAAGTACATTAGTGGAGAGATTAAAACCTACCTTCTGCCCATCTGCATTTAACCTGACCACAAAAGATGGAAAGATTTTAGACTCTGGTGAGCTGAGTCATTCTCATTCTCTCTCTCTCCATGAACGCTGAATTTATTTGCAGCAGTGTGACTTTCCTACTCAAAAACTGCATCCTCATTGTCATTTAAATGTTAAAAAGGGAAACCAGATGCTATAGTTATTAACTTTTGGAATCAGCTATAATCTTCCTATTAAATTCTTCCATCCAGGTATGGGCAATTATTTGCTTGATCTAAAGGTGGAGAAAATGCAGGCACACAGGGTTTCAGAAAGTCCAGTTTAATAAGACAGGTGGGTAACTAATAATGTGGAAAATTACCTGCAGATTGAGGATATTGGGAATGACTAATGGCCAAAACTAAGCGAGTAAATTAGTTGCAAAATGATACCATTTGCAGTAGTTGTATGAAAGGGGGGACGAGAAAGCACAGTGGCATGTGGCAGTGCGTGGAGCTGAGCAGAGTTTGATGTGGCCCAGACTCAGAAAAGCATGCTATCGACATATGCACCCCCACCACTTCCTCTGGCTGTTATTTATTTATTTTTGCTCATTAGGATAACCTGCACCATGAGTGTAGGGTTTAATAGTGCAGGCTCTGGAGTCTAGTTAGCTTTGTGAAGTTTAACACAAAGTCACCACCAAGGTCAAAACCATCAGTGACAAAAACTTGGATTTCTTTAGAAACCCAGTAGATTTCAGACAATCAAACATGACCAATATCTGTAGAAAAAGGCAAGAGTTGGTCTTTGGAAAAAGCAAAACTTAAGCTAACGTTTTTATTCATTGGTAACGTGCTGGCATTATCCTTTCAGACAAGGTTGCTGAGTAAATATAACATGCAACCATTTCCATGGGAAAATATTTGGGGAATGACAGGTAATCTGAAAGCAGATAATGTCTTATAATTGATAGATTTGTCTTATGTCCTGGTGATTTTCTTCCTTTCCTCAAAGAAATATGAATAAATTGATAACGTGTTCTGAAGTCTAAGGTCCCTTAAAATAGATGAAATATGCGTACAATTGATATTAGCTCCATTTTAGAACAAATTTGCAGATCTACCCCTTTTTCTTCTCCCCAGAGCCTCTTTGAGATAACATCTAGTGCTAACGGCTCAAAGCTGGTAACATGTAATATCTCAGTCCAGTGTCTAAACTTGCCTCACTGAATGACAATAGAGACAATTTAACCAATAAAATGTGTTTACTATGATTTAGCCTATGAATTGTATAAATATGAGAAGTACTTTTCAGATATAATGTCCTTGCTACTGAAGTGGTGATAATCTGAAGGGAAGACTAATTAACTATTTAATCATTTTTCTCTAACAATAATTTAGTGAAAGATGACCATGTCCAACACTATGCAGAGGGCGAGGGGTAATGCAAGGTGTTTAGGAAAAGCACAGACAAGATGACTGCCCAACAAATACTCATAAAACTAACATGATCAGTTGTATAAGTGTGTTATGATGTGCTGCATTGTATAATATATTCCCTTAATGTCACATGATAGTAGACAAACTCTAAAGAGCTAAAGTAAAGATATGAAACACATACCTTCCTTATATTCGCACCATCCGAAAACATGTTTTCAGTACTTGTCAGAATATATACATCTATGGTTTGGCCGTCTAATCTAACTCACTGGATTAAGACTGCCTGTATTGACTTTACTGGTAGATACTGTACTCCTCCTCCAGCTAAATCGGTCTATGTAAGAAAATAGGTCACGTAACATCCTCAGTGTTTTGATGATTAAATCTTCTGTGAACTTTTGTGAAGTGGCACGAAAGATCTCATACCACAACTCCAAAAGCCATGGATGAATCTCCGTTTTCACTTTCCTTCTATGATGGTGGATGATTCAATGGACAAAAAGGAAGAGCTGTCTTTGCAGAAATCTGTTCTTTGGAATTTTGTGAAAATGAAGCATAGTCCTAGAGGATTGGAAATGAAAAAGACAAAACTATGTAGGTCTGCTGTGGGTGACCTCAGTTTGGTAGGGCAGTTTTAACCATTGCAATGAGCATTTTATGAAGCAAACCTGTAACTTCATTACTGCTAGCAAATAGAATATGATGACTTTAAGATGGACTTGCTAATCCAATATTTGTTGTGAAGTCAAAACCTTTCCCATGTAGTATGTACATTACGGTGATGTACGATATATGTGTGGGAAAAATGAAAAAAATATTGCACATATGTTAAATGATTTTAATTTATTGAAGTACTTTGACATTATCTGATTTGTCAAGTTTTTCACTTTAAATGTTGAATTCATAATGTTCTATTCAAAGCAGTCCCATCCCCTCTCTTCTCCTTGTTATAGTTTTGCTTAAAACCTAGAAGCCATCACTAACTTCTATTTATTCTACCTGTACATTCTCTCTTCTCTCTCCAGCATCTGAAACATTGATTCAATTTCTATTGTCATTTTTCTATATGTTACTATAAAAATGTGCTGTCTTTTTCCATCACTATTTACTCATTTAAAAAATATATCTCAAGAGGACCAATATTCCAAGAACTTAACTACAGCAGTATAATTTTCTTCCTCAAAAACTAAATGCTCATTTTCTAAAATGTAAAGTTCATATTACCAACCAATCACTCTAAGTTGATAGAATCAATCTTTTAGGAATTATCCTTTTATTATTCTTTATCTGTACCATCTAATTCAGGATGAAAACTGTTCTTTTATATATATGTGTGTGTGCATGTGCGTGTGCGTGTGCGTGTGCGTGTGTGTGTGTGTGTGTGTTCTTTTGGCCTCTCTTTACTCCTTTCTCTATTTTTGCAACATCTATAGTTTCCATAAAATTAGTGGCAGCCACTAAAAGTGG
The DNA here is from genome assembly GCF_000696425.1 of Galeopterus variegatus. NCBI lineage: Eukaryota > Metazoa > Chordata > Mammalia > Dermoptera > Cynocephalidae > Galeopterus > Galeopterus variegatus. The sequence goes on from NW_007733494.1 coordinate 102,952, forward strand.
ACTCCTCCTTTATTAGACACTGGGTGGTCTTAACATGGACATGAATTACTCCTGTAGGTCCTAGTAAGTGAGACAGGCAGCAGGGACTGGAATTACCTTCTGCTTTGGTCATTTTTTTTTCTGTTTCATGTTTTGTTTTTATTGATTTCAGAAATGCTTTATTAGTGCTGAAAGTTACATACATCAACCAATATGTGCATAGCATATTCCCATAATCTTTCTAAATACCCCTACCTTGAAAATTAAACTTTATTAACTGACTTTTTTTTCCTAGGATGCTTATGCCAGCTGTGATTTGTCTGGCGAATTTTGTATCCCATAGGCTATTTTTTCTCAATAATGGCAGTATTTCTCTTTCTATGCCTGGCTTATTTAGCATAACATAATTTTCTCTCTAAGTTCATCCACATTGCTGTGAATGGCAGAATTTCATTCTTTATAATGGCAAAGAAGTATTTCATTGTGTATATATACCACATTTTCCTTATCCAGTTGTCCATCAATGGACGTTTAGATTTGTTCCAACTCTTAGCTATTGTAAATAAAGCTATCATAAACATGGGAGTGCAGGTATCCCTTTGACATGATGATTTCCATTCCTTGGGATGGAAAAGCAGTGGAATTTCTGGATCATATGTGGCAGTTCTATCTGTAGTTCTTCATGAAACCTCCATACCATTTTCTGTAATGGTTGTACCAATTTACAGTCCCAACAACAGTGTAGGAGGGTTCCCCTTTCTCCACATCCTTGCCAACATTTGTTATTTTCTGTCTTTTTTATATTAGCCAGCCTTACTGGAGTGAGATGATATCTCAATGTGGTTTTGATTTGAATTTCCCAGATGCTGAGTGATGTTCAGTATTTTTCATGTATCTGTTGGCCATTTGTATATCTTCCTTTGAGAAAAGCCTACGTAGCTCCTTTGCCTATTCTTTAATTGAGTTATTTGTATTTTTACTCTTACGTTGTTTGAGTTCCTCGTGTATTCTGGATATTAATCCCTTGTTGGATGCATAGTCTGCAAATATTCTCTCCCATTCTGTAGGTTGTCTTTTCACTTTGTTAATTGTTTCCTTTGTTGTACAGAAGATGTTTAGTTTGATATAATCCATCCTCACTTTTTTCCTTTTCTTGCCTGTGCTTTTGGGGTCTTATTCATAAAGTCTTTGCCCAGTCCTACTTCCTAAAGTGTTTTTCCTATGTACTTTTATAGTTCCACGTCTTATATTTAAGTCTTTAATCCTTTTTCAGTTGATTAAGGTACATGGCAAGAGGTACAGGTCTAGTTTCATTCTTCTACATATGGAAGTCCAATTTTCCCAGCACCATTTATTGAAGAGTTTGTCTCTTCCCCAAAGTATATTCAGAAAAACTTTTTTTTTTTTTGGTGACTTGTGAATGTGATTGCTTTCTTGATTTCTTTTTCAGCTAGTTCATTACGGGAGTTTAAAAACACTACTGATTTTTGCATGTTGACTTTGTATCCTGAAACTTTACTGAAATTGTTTATTAGCTCTAAGAGATTTTGGTAGAGTCTTTACGTTTTTCTACATACAGGGATCATGTCATCTACAAACAGGGAGAGTTTGACTTCATCCTTTCCAATCTGGATGCCCTTTCTTTCTTTCTCTTGTCTGATTGCTCTGGCTAGTACTTCCAATACTATGTTAAAGAAGAGTAGTGAGAGTGGGCATCCTTGTTTGTTCCTGTTCTTAAAGGAAATGATTTCAGTTTTTCTCCATTCAGGATGATATTGGTGGTGGGTTTGTCATATATGGCTTTTATTACTCCAAGATACATTTCTTCTGTACCTATTTTTTTCTGAGAGTCTTTATCATGAAGCAATGTTGAATTTTGTCAAATGCTTTTTCTGTTTCTATTGAGATAATCATATTGGCTTTGTCATTGATTTTGTTGATATGGTATATCACATTTATTGACTTGTGTATGTCAAATCATTCTTGCATCCCTGGGATGAATCCCACTTGATCATGGCATGCAGTTTCACTTGTTATTGATTTCTAGTTTTAATCCATTGTGGTCTGAAAAGGTACTTGAAATGATTTCAATGTTTTAAAATTTGTTGAGACTTGATTTGTTACCTAACATGTCATATATCATGGAGAATGCTGCATGTGCTGATTAGAAGAATGCATATTCTGTAGTTGTTGAATAAAATGTTCTGTAGATATCTGCCAGGTCCTATTGGTCTAAGGTGTAGGTTAAATCCTGTGTTTCTCTGTTGATTTGTTGCCTAGATGATCTGCCCAATTCTGGGAGAGGGGTGTTCTGGTTCCGAACTATTACTGTGTTAAGGTCTATCTCTTTACTTAGATCTAATAGTGTTTGCTTATATATCTCTATGCTCTGGTGTTAGGTGCATGTATACTTATGATTGTTATGTCTTCATGCTGGATAGATCCCTTAATATTATATAGTGGCCTTCTTTATCTCTTTTTATGGATTTTGGTTTAAAGTCTATTTTATTCTATGTAAGAATAGCTACTCTTGCTCGTTCATGACTTCCATTTGCATGGTGTATCTTTTTCCATCCCTTCACTATTAGTCTGTATGTGTCTTTACAGGTGAGGTAAATCTCTTGAGATAGCATATAGTTGGGTGTAGCTTTTTCTATTATTGAATCATAATTTATTATACATGTTTTTGGGATTCAATGTTGACATATATTGATCAAATCAATACTATTAGTATGTATATTGTTACAAATTTTACTTATTCTTTATGCCCCTAGTCCAATCTCTCCCTATCCCACTCTCCTTCCCCCCCTCCCATCACTGATAACCCTAGATTTCTTCTCTCTCTCTGAAAGAGTAAAGGTTACCCTGTTGATTTGTTGCTTAGATGATCTGTCCAATGCTGAAAGGTGTGTTCAGGTCCCCCAATATTATCATAGAACAATGCTTCTTCTGTCACACTGGAAAGGGGTTCGTGGAGAGAGACATTATCTTTTTTTTTTTTTGGCCTCTGCTGGTGACTTTCCTTATGTCAATACACTCCAGTGGCTGGCAGTCCACCTGCGTGGTGGTTGTGAAGTCTAGCCACTTTTGTGGCAGCCATGGTTACTGTGGAGGCTGTGGTCCACCCACATAGAGGTGATGTTTTTGGCATGCTCCTTGGTGCTGGAAGTGTGCCTGGTTGTGGGCAGGGGTCCAGTCTCTGGCTCCATTCCCTGGGCTCCTGGGCTCCTGGGTGGGGTCCCAAGGTGTTGGCTGTGTGCCTGGGTGTGGGTGGGGTATGTGTAGCTTTTTAATCCAATCAATCAGTCTGTGTCTTTTGAGTGGGGAATTTAATCCATCTGCATTTAGGATTGTTGTTGAAAGATACTGTGTTACTCCCGGAACTCTATCAATTTTTGTTTGGATGTGTCAAATATCATTTTTGCCTTTCTTCAACTTTTATTGTTTGTCTTTGATGTCTGTTGGTTTTTTGAGTTGGTAAGTTTATTTTCTTTCTCTTTCTCATTTTCACTTTTGTTCTACCAGTGGATTTTATTTTTTCTTGTGTATCGTGGTAATGATTATCATTTTTCAGATTCTAGATTACAGAATTCCTTTAGAACTTTTTGCAAGGCTGGTAGTGTGGTAGTGAATTCCTGCAGTTTTTATTTTTCTGGGAAATACAGTATTTCTTCCTCATTTATGAAGGAAAGACTTGCTGGGTATAGTATTCTTGGGTGGCAGTTTTTTTCTTTCAGTATTTCAAATATATCATTCCATTTTCTTGTGACCTATAGAGTGTATGTTGAGAAGTTTGTATTAGTTTGATGTGGCTCCCTTATAGGGGACTTGACACATTTTTGTTGCTGCTTTAGGATTCTTTCTTTGACTCTGAGCTTTTCCAGTTTGACTAAAATGTGTCTCAGAGAGGATGTTTTGGATTGAATCTTTTTGGC
>NW_007733494.1:106959-110021 GCF_000696425.1 Galeopterus variegatus
CTTTTTTTTTTTTTTTTTTTTGTCTGCCTGGGTTATTTTGAAAGACCTCATCCGATCTCAGAAATTCTGTCTTTGGCTTGCTCAAACTGGTTGCTTAAGTTCTCGGTGTGTTTTTTTATTTCATTGAATGAATCCTTCAGTTCCAGGAGTTCTGCTACATTCTTTTTTGAGGTATTAATCTCTTTGGAAATTTCCTCCTTCATTCCCTGAATGTTTTTTCCTCATTTCATTGTGTTGCCTTATTGTCTTCTCATAACTCATGGAGTTTCTTTACAATTGTTGCTTGGAATTCCTTTTCAGACATTTCAAGGATTTCCCGCTCTATGGAGTCCAGTACTTGAGATTTACTGTATTCCTTTGGTTGAGTCATATTTTCTAATTTTTAAATATTTCTAGTATCTCTAGTTTGATGTCTGGTAATCTGGTAGAGCAATTGCTTCTTCTGTTACTCTGGAGTGGGCTTCAAAGAGACAGACTCTCTCCTTTTTCTGGGCTTTACTGGTGACTCTGCTTGTGTTAATACATTTAAGTGGGTGGCAGGCCACCTGCATGGTGGCCATGGCTGCATTTGTAGCCATGAGCTGTCCTTGAAGCTGCAGTAGCTGAAGTGGTGGCTTTGGTTGACCACCCAAATGTAGGCAGTGTTTGCAGCATGTTCCTGCCTCTGTCAGATGAAGGTTTGCTTGTGGTTCCTCCATAGGTCCCAAGGCATATTCCTTCCTTCTGTCAGCAAGAGAGGCTGCCTGTGGCTCCTGCCTGGATCTCTGGGCATGTTCCTATCTTCTTTCTGGTGGTGGAGGCTGCCTTCAGTACCTACCTAAGTCTCTGGGAATGCTCCTGTCTTCTGTTGAGTGGGAGAGGCTGCCCATGCCTTCCACTTGGGTCCCTGTGTATGCTCCTGCCTTCTCTTGTTGGCATTATAAGCCAAATGGGATTTAGGAAAATATAACTAGTTAGGATGGCATGCATCCTGCTCATAGGACACAGAGATACATTAAGACACTTAACCAGCTTTTTGCCTTCATATCCTCAATCCTTGAGAAGAAAGGATCTTTTAGCACTATAAAAAAATGAATTGTATTATGACAAGCAATAAGTTTTAGCCAGAAAAAAGTTTTGTTTGAAGAGTTGAGACTTCAGGATGAATGGGGCTTACTGATTCAACTACATGGGACTGAGCATGATGAAGCAGAAGCACTTCAAAAACTATATAAAAAAGAAGGAAGGGAGGCAGACCAAAGTGTAAGGACTCTGTGCATTCATGGGAAGCAAACTCAACATGAAATAGGAGGTAGCTGATGGAGATGTAATGGACCTTTACCTTCTTTATTTATTTATTTATTTTTTAAATTCATTATCTCTACTTTCAGAAGTTTCTATATCAGATATGTCTTAAATGCAGTTATTTTTAGTGCTTAACTGCAGGACAGTTGTGGATACTTTACATTAAGAGGATAGACTCCACACACAAAGTTTGACTTGGCTGTCTGGACTGACATCACACACACACACACATGCACACACACACAAAAAAAATTGTATGAAAAGATTTATTTCTTACATAATAATGTTTCCGGCGGAGAGTAAGGTGGCTCCCAAGCACATCTGAAAATGGGTTGAGTGACCAAGAAAAGGAGACTGGCTTGCAGTTTTTGTTGTTTAGGGGATGTAGCCCATGTCAGGGTTTTGCATACATGTGCATAGGCCTGCATGGCTTGAACTTCATACCTGCACCAAAGCTAGGGAGCACCCAGATTTTTATATCAGGTAGCCCAGGATTTCTGTTTCATGAATACTACTAAATATTTTTCTATCATATCTAAGGCTGAATGCTCAAAATAGATCCCTGATCTTATAGAACCACTTTTAATAGAAAAAGGTAAGATAGGCTTTTTATCCTTAGTCAAAAAGAAAATGTCAGGTGGTTTGTATTTGTAGAAGGGGATGGAATAGAGTTGGCGTGAGCATCTGAAATAGATTTTTCAGACTGTTACAAAATCTTCCATTCACACAGAAGTGGTATTCCTCACTTCCAAAGTCTGATAGAACTTTATTCTTATTTTATGGCTGTCATGACAACTTGCATTGTGCTATGGTTATTTTTGTGCTTTTATTTTTACAAAAATATTTTTATTTGGGGATGATTTTAGATTTCCAAAAAACTTACAAAAATATTACAGAAAATTTCCATATAATCTTTATCCAGTTTCCACTGATGATAATATCTGTTATTACCATGGCTCATCTTTCAAAACTGGAAACCAGTATTGGAACATTAATCTAAACTCCAAACTTTATTTGGATTTCATCAGTTTTTTTCACTAATGCCTGTTGATCCAATTCAGAATACAATGTTGTGTTTAGTCAACATGTCTCTTCAGTTTCCTCTGAGCTGCAAAACTTTCTCAATCTTTCCTGGTTTTCCATGACCTTGACATTTTGAAAAGTACTGGTCAGATATTTTATAGAATGTCCCTCCGTTTGGTTTGTAAGATGTTGTTGTTCTCACGGTTAGGCTAGAGTTATGTATCTGGGGAAGAATAGAACAGAGTGAAGGGCTGTTTTTATCATATCCATCAGGGATATCCTAGCTAGTCTTTCTTGTTATTTTTATTTTTATCATTATTATCATTATTATTATTATTATTATTATTATTATTATTATTATTTTGCTTTTTTGTTGTGTGCTTGTGTATTTCATTTTATTTATTTTTTAATATCTTTTCTGATGGACTATATGGAAACTCTTTGACATGTGGAAGAACATCACACTCGTTTTTTTATTCTTCCATGCTGGTTAATAATTTTTTTTTCTATGTAGTAGCTACTCAGTACATGTCTACTGAGTTAATTAAATAATTAAATAAATAAATAAAAAGAATAAATCATCATAATAGCCCTATTTGGTGAGAAAGTTAGGCAGTGTGCTATTTTAAATATGTCAAGAAAAATGAGACCCTAGTCATAAAGTTGGTGATTAGCCCAGTTAGCACAAGAAAAGAGGCTTTTCTGACTTTCATATTTATGTGGAGAACAATGAATCAAACTGCTTTCTACTGACA
>NW_007733495.1:0-16022 GCF_000696425.1 Galeopterus variegatus
TGAAATCTTTCTTCTTATTATTATTTTTTTCCCCCTTTTTGTCTTTTTTTGTGACCGGCAACAGCTCGCAACCCTCGGTGTTGCGCCCGCACCTCGCTCAGCCAGTGAGCAGCCGGTCTGTATGTGGGATCCGAACCCTCAGCAGGAGCGCCGCCGCGCTCCTAAGCGGCGCACTGTAGCAGTGCGCCACCGGGCTGGCCCAAATCTTTCTTATTTTTTTAATATAGTACTTTACAGTTATCAATTTTTCTCCAAGCATTGCTTTTGCTATATCCCATAAGTTTTAGAAAATTATGTTTTTGTTTTTATTTTTCTTAAAGTATTTTGTTTCCCTTATGATTTTTTCTTTGACTCATTGGATATTTAGGAATACGTTGCTTAATTTCCACATACTTGTGAATTTCCCAAATTTTCTTCTGTCATTGATTTTTAATTTTATCTTATTGTGGATAGAGAACATACTTGGTATGATTTCAATCCTTTTGAAAGTACTGAGGCTTGTCTTATGGTCTTACATATTATCCATCCTGAAGAATGTTCCATGTGCACTTGAGAAGAATATGTTTTCTGCTCTTATTGGGTAGAATGTTCTATAAATGTCTCTTAGGCTGGTTAACAGTATTGTTCAAGTCTTTTATTTCCTTGTTGATTTGCAGTCAAGTTCTTCTATCCACTATTGAAAGTGAGGCACTGAAGATTTCAAATATTATTGTTAAATTGTCTATTTTTCCCTTCAGTTCATCAAGTATTTCGCTTCATGTATTTGGCGGTTCTGTCATTAGGTACATATGTGTTTATACACCTGTTATATCTGCTTTGTGCCCTTTGTCTCTAATAACAATTTTTATCATAAAGTCTATTTTCTGAGATTAGCGCAGCCGCTCCTCTCATCTACTTACTGTTTGCATGGTTTATCTTTTCCATCTTTACACTTTCAACCTATTTGCGTCTTTGAATGTAAAATGTGTCTCTTGTAGGCAGCGTGTAATGGGACTATTTTCTGTTGTTGTTCATTCTGCCAATCTCTGCCTTTTTATTGGATTTTAATAATTTACATTTAATGTTTAATATATTGCATTTAATGTGATTACTAATGAGGTGTGACTTATATCTACCATTAAGCTATTTGTTTTGTGTATATCTTATGTCTTCTTTGTTACTCTATTCCTCTATTACTGTTTTCTTTCTATTCTTAAGTTTCTATCTGTGTTAAGTAAATATTTTCTAATATATCTTTTAAATTCCCTTGTTGCTTCTTTTACTATATATTTTTAGTGACTTTCAAAGTAGTTGCCCTGCTGGCTGCCAGGCTGCTGGGTTTTGATGTGAGTGTTGGATGTTGGTCTTTGTGGCTACTGCAGAGCTGGGAAAGAGGGAGATGAAAGTGGAGCAAGTTAAAATGCCGTAATGTAGGGCCAGCCTGGTGGCGCACTGGAGAGTGCGGTGCTTGAGAGCGTGGTGGCCCTCCCGCCTAGGGTTCGGATCCCATGTGGAGACCGGTTCCTGCTCACTGGTTGAGTGCGGTGTGGGTGCGACACCAAGGGTTGCGATCCCGTTGCCGGTTCCCAGTATGGGTGCAACACCGAGGGTTGCGATCCCGTTACCGGTCAGTAAAAAAAAAAAGACAAAAAAAAAAGTGCCATAATGTTTGCTATTCTTAACAAAACTCAGTCACTTTTCTTGTATAGATGTCCTGAATTTCTGCAAGCTTTGGTTAATTTCCAGACTTTTGAAAAAGTTGGTTCTGACAATTATTGCTACTGTTTCATTGCCTTTGTGGGGGAAGAGAATTTCTGGAGGTCTTTACTCTGCCATTTTCACTGACGTCTCTATCTTTTTTGGTGCAAAAATGAATTTAAATTTGTATTTTCATGTAGAGGCTTACTTTAATTTGTATGTAGTCAAATATATGTCTATGTTTTATTTTATTTCTTCTGGGTGTCTTCTTTGTACTAGTAAATTCTCCCTAATCTTAGATTGTAGTCTCCTAGGTTAATATATAGAGATATAGATAATTATCATACATGAAGGGTACTTCAAAAAGTTCGTGGAAAGATTCATATTATCTTATAATTTCATTATTCCATGAACTTTTTGAAGTACTCTTGTATATTAATACCATATATATTATACATGCATATATATAGAAATGTGTATATAATATATACTAAAATATACATTTCATATGTGTGTTTATATAAGCACATGCACACACATATGTATTTAATTTATTGATATCCTGGTATATATTGACATAATTGATATATATATATATATATATATATATATATAAAATGACATAATGGATTGTATTGATGGATTCTGTCATATTGAATCACCCCTAGTATAAAATCTGCTTGATCATAATATATTATTCTTTAGATCATGGCTAGAGTCTATTTGCTATATTCTGTTTAGAATTTTGCACCTGTATTAATAGGTGATCTTGGTATACAGTTTTCCATCTTCAAGTTTTGTTATTAGAGTTATAGAGGAGGTTTCTGGTTTTGTTTTTCTTTATGTCATCTGGAATAGTTACATAGCATTGAAATTACCTGTTCTTAAGGTTTATAAAATTCAGCTTTGAAGCCTGGTGATTTTTTCAATGGTAGCTCACTAATCACCTTGTCTATTTCTTCCCTAACAATTGATCAAGTTAAGATTTCCATTTCTTCTTAAATCTATTTTAGTAGGTTGTGTTATATTTAAAACCATTTCCTCTAGGTTTTAAATTTTGCTACTATACAGTTCAAGCATCTAACTATGGCACGTGTCTCCTTTTTCATTTTTAACCTTGTCTATTTTTATGCTGTCTTTATTTTTACTTAATTAGGCTTGCAAGAAGTATATCTGTTTAATTGGTTTTCTCAAAGAATCAGATTTCAAATTTATTTGTTCTATTTTTAAATTTTCATTTACTGACTTCAAAGAGGAAATTAAAAAAGAGGTTACTTACTACCTAGACACCAATGAAAAATGTTAACACCTCATACAAATATAATACAAGACGCTATAAAAGCAGTACTTAATTATTAAAGAAAGACAATAAAAAATAAAGAAACCAAGTGCTTATCTTAAACTAGAAAAAGAACAGTGGAATAAACCAAACAATCAAGAAATACGAATTGATAAAGAGAAAAGTTAAAATCAAACATATTTGAAGACCCCAAGTCTTCCTTGCTTACGACTTTTCTCTCTTCCTACAAGGCAAAGACCAAATTCTCAGCCTAAAGCATAGCACCTGAAGCCATCCATGTTCTATCTCTGTCTGCCTTTTATTCCCATCAATTGACACTCCCCAATTCACTTCCTGATCCAGCAATGCCAAATTGCTTGTAGTTTCCAAAATGCATTCTCTTTTATGCATACGTTTTATCGCATGTACTACCTACACTCTTTGAAATGAATCCCATTTACTTCCACCTGGCAAACGCCTTTTAATCTTTCAAAACCCATCTTTATGACACTTCTGTAGGAAGTTTCTCTGACTTCTCTACCAGATAGAGCCAAGTTTTCTTCTTCTGAGCCACTTCTGCTCCTTTATATCCTTCCACTGTTGTCTTCATCAAGGTTTTTGCATCTGCCTTTCTTACAAAACTATGAGCACCTTGAGGGCAGAAATTATATCTTACTGATCTCTAGAATGATCCCTAGCTGAGTGCCTGGAATGTATTAGGAGGTCATAAAGATAGTTGTTGAAGTAGTGGATGAATGTCATGACTGTAATATGCAATCATTCCAAGCCCTTCCTTGCTGGAATACTCCCTCAGAGTGTTTTCTATGCTTGCTTTCTCTACTTTCTGGACTTTTGGTCCCTCGTAACCTTTTACATAATGCTTCTGTTCCTACTGTGTCAATAAAATGGCTTCACCCAAAGTCTCCAACAGGCTTCTTATTGATGAATTATTAAATGGCCCCTCTGTTCTTCCTGGTTTGGGTTGGCCTTCAGGCAGCATTTCCCTTGTTAACACCTCAATCTTTTTATTTCTTCCCTTGATTCCAAAACATCATTTTCCCTGAGTGCTCACTCTAAATTTCTTCACCTATCCCCTTCTGTATGACTCTTGTTCTTGTGGCTTAGTTGTCTTCCCCATTGTTTTTCCAGCTGGTCCAATGCATTCCTGTGGCTTCAATGAATGCTTCTAGATGGAAGCGTCTCCATTCACTAACTCCAGCCCAGACTGATCTTAGGAATTCCAAACTGACATTTCTAACTATCAGCTTACTAGATGTCCCAAAGGCACCACAGATTCAACTGCAGGCTTTTCCTTTAACCCCCTCCTCCTTCTGTGTTCCTTTTCTTCAAGAATGGTGTGAATACTTCCCAAGTCACTCGATCTGTAAACACTATCTTCTTTGCTTCTCTCTTGTTCACTGCCCATGTCACCAAGTCTTCTTCGTGCCTCTGAAATGCCTTTCAGATCTTTTTGTATTCATTCCCATGGATAGGGCCCTGCATCCATATGCATCATCTTTTCCTTAGATTGTGGTAATAAAATTCTAATTACTTTCTCAGCACCCAGTCTCTTTTCATCTAATGTATTTTTTTACTTGGTTTTAGTTCTTGTTTTCAGTTTTAAAACATACATCTGGTAATGTTTTCTCATCGGAAAAAATCCGCTAGCTCCCCACTACCTAAAGGATGAAATACAAACTTCCTACACTGTACTCAAGACCCTGCACATCTTTTAAGTTTGCATCTTTTCAAGCACATGTCCAGTTTTTCCCCTCCACACACACCCTCCCCCCACGGTAGGCACAGAGGCATCTCTGTTTCCTCAGACCACCTTATTCATGTATGTTTAACCCTTTAATCCCTGTCTCTACCTGCTTGACTGTCAGCTCCATGAGATCAGACTGGGTCTTATTTAGTCTTGTATCCATAGTGACCACAGACATGCCTGGCATATAGCAGGTGACTAAATGCTCTTGCATTCTTTTTTGCTTTTGCTGTTCTCTTTACCTAGGGTGCCCTTCCTCTATTTTCTCACTGGGTGAATATCTCTTCATCCATTCTTGAATGCCTAGCTTAAATATCAATTTCTCCATGAAAAATGGCCTAAACACACCCTTCCCTAACTTGAAACAAATGACTTTCCTTCTCTGTACTCCTAAAACGTTTTCTTCAAAATGCCAGTTTAGCATTGACCTCCTTGTGCTATGATTATTTGAATATGTGTCCCCTACTTCACTAGATTTGAACTCTTAAGGAGAAGGAGAATGAGTCTTACTCATGTGTAGTTTCAAATACTGAGCTTCGCAGGGAATAGGTAGGTTCTCAATACCTATTGGAGCTGGGAGAAGGTGGAGTGAGACTTCTACCTTTTGATGATGTAAAGTCTTGTCTCTAATTCAGCCAAGGATCCTCTCTGCAGAGCACCTCTTCCACTGTCTCTAATTTGTCTACTGTTCTTTTTCATTGTATCACAGAAACACAGAATGTCAGAACTGAAAGGGAAACTGAGGTGCAGCACTTAAAGTGAATTGTCCAAGGCCACGCAGGAAGCATAAGAGCTAAGGCCAGGACCAGGTCTGCTGACTCTTCTACTCAGGGCCTTTTCCACTCTGCTCTCTCTCTCTCTCCATCCTTCTGTGCATCATCTTCAACCAGCTGCCTCCCGAATGGGAGAGAATGGGAGGCAAAGTGTCAGGGAGTGAGTCATGGGGTAAACAATACCGTTAAGTGTGTGTGTGTGTGTATCTCCTTCTTTCTGATTCTACCTACAACCCTCTGTGTGGCTCCTCTGAGCTCCTGGCAATGAGCAGAGAAGCCTGTGACCTTGAACAAAGCTATAAGGAGAGAAGTCATCAGTCCTGGCTCTTCCCAAATCATTTACCTTCCATAAAATGCCCAATGTCTACCCATCCTGGGTTATGGCAATCTCTGCCACAGCAGGTTCCGAGATGAGCCTTGAAACGTCACTGTCATCAGAAACCTAGATGCCTAAACATGATGGAAAATGATAAGCCTATGTCCCAGTCTCACTCCATCTCCTTGGAAGACAAGAAGCCTAAGACAACCTCTGACCCTTGACCTGCCCTGGCCCCTTACAGCCCAAACGGGGAACAAAGAAAAACTCAAAGGGATGTCAAATTCCAGCCATCCTCCAATATCAAATTAGAAAAACAAACAAACAAATCTGCTTTACCCTCAATAGACGTGGTTTTATTATAATTGCTTGGAATTTGAACAGCATGCCATAACCATCCCCATAAATTGGACTTCTTTGGATTTATTAAGCTATTTATTGCATGGTGGGTAATAAACATTCAGGATTAACAGCTCTGCAACTGCTCTGCACCAGTCACGTCTAGAGTTTCTAAACTCCCATAAAATAATTATGAATCAGTTACCACGCTGACAAACCGTAATTGTCAAAATTCAATGCAGCCACAGGGCCTTATTTAAAAGTTTGCTCTTGTTTGCAGCTTTGGATCTCATCTTCCTGTCTGCTGACCCTCTCTTTCTTTCTTCTCTTTTTCTAGTTTCTTCCTGTTCTCTCTGTCTTCTTCTCCTCTCCCACCATTCTCTCTCCTGTCTTTCATTAATCATACATGGAGGTAGCAGAATATGGAGGAAAGAGCAGGGATGTGGGGTCACACACATCTGAGTTCAAGACAGGACTCTGCCACATGCTAGCTCTAGGGCACTGGGCAAGTCATTTCTCTTAGTCTCTATCTCCTTAGCCATAAAGATGGGGGCATATGGAGAGTATCCAGGACATAGAGGCTTTGATAGCATTGGCTTCCTTCCCCTGCCCCTCTCTGGCTACTCCTGCTCCCCTCATCGTGCGCATGACTGGTTCTTTTGTAGCTCAACCCTCTCCATGCCTCTCTCCATGCCTCTCTCCACAGATCTTCACACCAAACAGCTCAGCCCAGTCAAGGCTCTCCATGACTCAGCCCCCACCTTCCAATGTTTATTTCTGGGACTCCAGTGTTATCTGGATTTTAATTCAAAACAGATGAAAACATTTTTTTTTAATTGTGGTAAAATATATATAACACAAAATTTATGATTTAAACCATTGTTAAGTGTGCAGTTCGGCAGCTGTAAGTACATTTACATTCACCACTATTTGTCTCCAGAAATCTTTTCATCTGGAGAAACTGAAACTCTGCATCCATTAAATCTTAACTCCTCGTTCACTCCCCACCCCCCCATCCCTGCCAGCTTCTGGCAACCACATTCTACTTTCTGTCTCTATAATTTTGACTACTCTAAGCATCTCACATAAATGAAATCATACAGTATTTGCCTTTTTCTGACTGGTTAATTCTACTTAGCACAATGTCTTCAAGGTTTATCCACGTTGGGGCATGAATCAGAATTTCCTTCTTAAAGGCTTCATAACATTCCATTGTATGAATATAGCACATTTCATTTATCCATTTATCCATCAGTGAACTCTTGGGTTGCTTCCTTTGGGTATTGTGAATATAATCATGGGTTGTGCAGATACCTGTTTAAGTCCCTGATTTCAATTCTTTCAGGTATAGGACCATATGGTAATTCTATATTTAATTTTTTGAGGAGCCATCATACTATTTTACAGAGCAGAAAAAATTATTTAAATACATTCATTAATTTTAAGGGTAATATAGAAGCTCGAAGGACCATTTAGAAAATTAGAAAAGTATGTAGAAGAAAATGTTACTCATAATACCACTATTCAGAGATAAACTGTGTTTATGTTTAGAAATATTTCTTTATAATATTCCTTCTTTGCATATGTTGGGAAAATAGAGTAATTTAATCAGGCCCCCTTGCCTGCCCGTCTGGTTGGGGGTGGTGTGGTGCAGTCTTTGTAAGCAAATTGTGTGTGTGTGGGTGGAATCAGTGTGCATGTGTGGTGCCACCACCTTGGCTGGCATCTGCCTTGGGTGCCCGCTGCACACGGCCATGCTCTCCAACCTACAGCTTCCAAGGACCTGTTTGCCAGTTACCTAGCTCATAAACCTGCATGTGAGAGGTCTGGTGACCCAGCCTGGCATGCGAAAGGTTTGTGACCCAGTCTGGACAACAGGCTTGAGGGGTCTGTGAGCTCCAGACTCAGCCGTAGCTCAACAGCATAGTTTAAATTTATGGCTTAATCTGATTTTATTTGTGTTTTTTATTATATTTTTCACATAGAATTAAAAAAAAATACCGCCTATACAATTTTGATTTTTTTCTTTTACTCCAAATTATATTGTGAGCATTTCCTAGTGTCGTTAAATGTTGTATGTGTGAATGGCTGTATAATACTGCAATGGATAAATGTAGCATTATTTACAGGACACAGATAAATTAGATACTAAGAGTGTTTACTAAAATTTATTCTTGTATAAAATTATGTTTCATTTATGGAAGAGTTTAATTCAATTGTAAGTATACAAATTCACTAGCTATATGAATTTTTTAAAAAAATTTTTTGCATTTTTTAGAACTCAAAGCATTTGACCAGCACCTATATCTCTTACTTATTCTGAAAACAAGCAAAATAATTATTTTTGTCTTGAGAAAAAGGTAATAAAAATATAAAAGAAAATGGAGGACAAAAACCTACCATGCTGATGCCTAAGGAAAAAATGATAGGTTTTGTTTTGCAAGTCCCAGGTTGTTGTTGTTGTTTCCATACTTGTTATCAAACCATATGTCCACTTGCCATACCTCAGTCTTACTAAAATTAATTGGAATGGTTCTGTGCTATTACCCAGAGGGCAGGCATGTATCATAATTTACCTGGCAATTCTCTATGGCTGAACATTTTTACTTTTTCTAATTTGTCACAATGAAACATTACAAATACATATAAAAGTTGAGTATGAGCAATGTGAACAATTATTTTTATTATTATTGTTTGAATTGTTTTCACAGCATAGAGTGCTACAAGTTAAGATACTGGACAATCCATATGAGTATTTTTAAAGACTTTCAAGATGTTTGCTCAATTGCCTTTTAAAACCCAGCTTAGGAGTCTGGTTTCCAGGCTGGCATGGAAGAAACTTGTAAGTCAACACTGTCATAACAACAGGTAAAAAGCTGAACAAACTGAAAAATCAACAGCTCTTTGTAGATCTGGAAGAGAGGTGAGGTCACAGGGCAAACTGCTGCCCCTCAAATTAGAGAGACAAACAACTGAATACGGAGAATCATAACTTACTGCAGCAGAAACCCAGGAGCTAAAATCTCCATGGGAACCATTGCCTGAGGGTGTGGGGGTTGGGGAGTGTGTGGGTGAGTTAAGAATCCTTAACTGCAATTGATGAACTGCCGGAGGCTTGGTGTGGACAGTCTGATAGATAAAAATTCCAGGGGGACCTAGTCATCATGGCAGGGAGGGTACCCATACTTCTGTGAGTTTTACACCTGGAGCTCTACAAGGTTCTCACAATGAATATTAGAGGAAAATCAACTTGTGCTTCTGGCAGGGAACGAGGAAAAGGAACCATTTTGTAATACACCAGAGCATTCTGTTCTTCATAACAAGGCTGCCCTCAGCACACATTATTTAACCAAAGCCTAACATGCTGGGATTTGATTACATCCTAACTGACCCAGGAAGAGAGAAATACTTAACTCCAGCCCCTGCTAGCCATTCTGTCCCTCTTAAGACTGAGGGAAGGGAAACTGAGAAGCACCTCTGGAGTTTACAGTCCAAGGCATAGGCTCACTAAAAGACTAAGACCTAATCATAGGACTATAGATCATAGTCCTTCCCTGCCGCCACCTTACCACCACTAAAGACCTATATGTAGAAGTTCCAATACATCATGTTCCACCATCAAGAAAAAATTACAAGACATTAAAGACACAAAGCAAACATGAGAACCAGACCCGGATATGGCAGGAATGTTGAAATTATCAGACCAGGAATTTAAAACAACTATGATTAATATGTTAAGGGCCCTAGTGACTAAAGTAGAAAGCATGCAAGAACCGATGGGCAATGTAAGCAGAGAGATGAAAATTCTAAAAGCAACCAAAAAAAAAAAAAAGTGCTAGAAATCAAAACACTGTAACAAAACTGGAAAATGACTTTGATGGACATATTAGTTTACTAGACACAGCTGATGTAATAATCTCTAACCTTGAGGATATCTCAAAAGAAACTTCCAAAACTGAAAAGAAATGAGAAGAAAAGACAAACAAAATAGAAGAGAGTATTCAACCACTGTGGGACAACTACAAAAGGTGTCACAAACCAAAAATGGGGAATTCCAGAAAGAGAACAAAGACAGAGAGGAAGAGAAAAAATATGTGAGAAAAAATACCTGAGAATTTCCCCCAAATTAATGTCAGACTGCAGACCACAGATTCTTGAAGCTCAGAAAACATCAAACAGGATAAAGGCCAGTAAAACTACTAGGCATATCATTTTCAAACTACAGAAAATCAAAGATAAAGAAAAAACCCTGAGAGAAGCTACGAAACAAACAAACAGAACCAAACCTTACCTATAGAGAAGCAAAGAAAAGAATTACATCTGATTTCTCCAAGAATTCATGCAAGCAAGAAGACATTGGAGTGTAATTCTATAATCTATAAAATTATTCTTCAAAAGTGAAGGAGAAATAAAGACTTTCTTAGACAAACAAAATTGAGGGAATTTGTTGCCAGTAGACCTGTCTTATGAGAAATGTTAAAGGAAGTCTTAAGAGAGAAGGAAAATAATATCTGAAACTTAGATCTACATAAAGAAAGAAAAAGCATCAGAGAAGGAATAAGTGAAGGAAAAATGAAAACTCTTCTTTTTCTTATTTTAACAGATCTAACAGATAACATTTTATTCAAAATAATAATAGCAACAATGTATTTACCTAAGTGTATATATATATATATGCTTATGTACAAGTTAAGTGACTACGCAGACTCACACACACAGATGCGCTTCAACTTATGATGAGATTACATCCTGATAAACTCATTGTACGTTGAAAATATCATCATTATATTTCATCATTAAGTTGAAAATGTGTGGCTGACTGGGAGCTGCAGCTCACTGCTGCTGCCCGGCATCATAAGAGAAATACAGTTTCTCCTAAGTGTGTATGACTTTTGCACCATCATAGAGTGAAAAACCATTAAACTGAAGCATTATAAGTCAGGAACCATCTGTATACACTTAAGTATAAGTGGAATGAATAACAGCAATGATACAAGGTATGAGAAGTAGGAATTAAGAGTATTTTGTTATTATAAGGTGCTCGAATTACCTGTAAAAGAGTATAGTGTTATTTGAAAGTGGATTTATGTTAGTTGAAATGTATATTGCAAACTTTAGGGCAACCACAAAAAAAGTAAAAAGAGAAGTATTAACTGATGTGCTAAGAAAGAAAAAAAAATGGGATCATATGCAATACTCAGTGAAAACCAGAAAACACAGAAAAAGAGTTTAAGTAAAAATAAAAACAAAGGACAAGGGCAACAACAAAAAAAAGCCCATTAACAAATAGGATAGACATTAGCCCAATTATATTCAATAATCACTTTGAATGTAAATAGTCTACAATTAAAATACAGAGTTTGAAGAGCAGATAAAAAATCAATACCCAACTCTATGTTGTCTACAAAAACTCACTTTAAATATAAAGATGCACATACATTAAAGGCAAATTAATGTAGAAAGCTAGCTCTAATAAAAAGAAAGCAGGGGCACCCATGTTAATATTACACAGAGCAGATTTCAGAGCAAGGAAATTTATCAGGGATTAAAAAATGTCATTACATAATGACAAAGGTCAGTTCTCCAAGAAGACAGAATCTTTAATGCATAATCATTTAATAACAGAGTGTAAAATATGTGAGGCAAAAAGGGATAGAACTTCAAGTAGAAATAGATGAATCCACTATTATAGTTGGAGAATTCAACACCCCTTTATCAGAAATGGATAGACACAGCAGGCAGAAAGTCAGTATGAACATAGTTGAACTTAACACCACCATCAGTCAACTGGATATAATGGACAGCTATAGACTGTTCCATCCAACAACAGCAGAATGCACATTCTTCTCAAGCTTGTGTGGAATATTTTCCAAGACAGACCACATTTGGGGTCATAAAATGTACCTTAACAAATTTAAAAGAATAGAGGTCATGCAATATCTGCTCTCAGACTACAATGGAATTAAACTAAAAATTAATAACAGAAAGGTGGCTGGAAAATCCTAAAATACCTAGAGATTAAACAATCTACTACTAAGTAACACATAGATCAAAGAAGAAATCTCAAGAGAAAATTTTAAATGTTTTAGCTAAATGAAAATGAAAACACAACTTATCCAAATTTGTAATATGCAGCACAAGCAGTGCTTAAGAGGGAAAATTGTAGCATTGAATGCATATACTAGAAAATTAGAAAGATCTAAAATCAATCATTGAAGCTTCCACCTTGGGAAATTAGAAAGAGAAGAGCAAATTAAATCCAAAGTAAGTAGAAGAAAAAAATAATAAACATTATAGCTGAAACCAATAAAATTGAATGAGGAAATCAATTTAGAGGATCAGTTAAACCTGTTTGTTTGAAAAGGTCAATAAGATCATTATACCTCCTGCTAGGCTACCTAAGAATAAAAGAAAGAGGACACAATTACTAATATCAGAAATTAAAGAAACCACTACAGAACCATGGACATTAGAAAAGTAATCAAATAACCCTATGAAAAACTCTATGCCCCCAAATTTGATAACCTATAAAAAATGGCCCACTTCCTTGAAAGGCATAATCTGCTAACACTCACACAAGAAGAAATACACAATTTAAGTAAGCTTATATCTATTAAAGGAATTAAATCAACAATTAATAACCTTCCAAAACAGAAAGCACCAGGCCCAGATGGGTTCAGAGGTAAATTTTACCAAACTTTAAGGAAGAAATAATAACAATTCTCTGCAATCTTCTCCAGAAGATAGAAGCAGAGAGCACCCTTCCTAATTTATTCCATACCCAGCATTAGCCCAATACCAAGACCAGACAAAGACATTACACAGGAAGAAAACTATAGATCAATACCTGTCACAATCATAAATGCAAAAATTATCAACAAAATATGAGCAAATCAAATCCAATAATGCACAAAAATATTATATACCATGACCAAATGAGATTTATCCCAAGTATGTTAGATTGGCTCAAGATTCAAAAGTCAATTAATATAAATCACATCAATGGGCTAAAGAAGAAAAATCACATGATCATAAAACCCAGTTTATATAGACAGCACATGGAGTCAGTGTCTCAGGACTTCATGCACATACAAATATGAATTTCATGTGCTTATTTATCAGAGCCTTGGACAGAAGTCATTAAGAACTTCTGGAGATTGTTGATGTTAAATAATTTACAGATTTTTAGTAAGAAGACCTGAGCTCAAGTCCTGGTTACCCATTTTAGTAGATATGTGCCCCTGGGCCAGTGATGTGTTGATAAAACAGCATTCTGGAAAGGGAAGGAGGAAATTCTTGTTTGTACTGTTTGCTAGCCAGTGGGGGAGAAACCCAGGCAGGCAGGAGAACAGACCAGCCACCCTCCCAGGCCTGCCCTCCCCATGCAGAAGGCAGGACCCCACACGCTGTGCCACCACCACGAGTCTTCACACAGCTTCTGCAGAGGCAATCCACAATAGCCAACACCACAGCTAATACTGTTGCAAGGACGGCTCACTGCCTTAATAACATCCATGACCACTGTGCAAGTGGCCCAATGCATATTTGACTTCACAGATACAAGGAGAGTCACTGGAGGAGCCTGGAAAAAGAGGAAGAAGTCTTTCTCCTCAAAGTTCACTTCAGAGTAATACAAGATGCAAGTGATCTACCAGATGACCAAAAATCAACATAGAAATACTAGAAATATGGAAAAAATCAGAAAATAAGGCACCACCAAAGGAATTCAGTACCTCTTGAATGACTGAAAAGAAATTCCAAGTAACTATCTTAAGAAAACTCAATGAGATAAAGGAGGACTCTGTAAGACAACACAATGAAATGAGAAAAAATATCCAGGATATGAAGGATGAAATTTGCAAAGAGATTAATACCTTGAAAAACAGAACTCCTGGAAGTGAAAGACACATGCAGTGAAACAAAAAACACAACTGAGACCTTAAGGAGCAGACTAGAACAAGCTGTACTGTTTGCCAGTTTCTGGAGTTTTAAATACTCCTATTATTGCTGACTTCTAGCTTGGCCACCTATGTGATGTCACCAAATTTGGACTTGGAAAGAGATGCACATAATTGGCTCTTTTTTTTTTTTTTTTTTTTTTGTCCTTTTTTGAGACCGGCCGCACCGTGCTCAGCCAGTGAGCACTATGAGCGCACTGGTCATCCCTATATAGGATCCGAACCCGGGGCAGGAGCGCTGCTGCACTCTCCCGAGTGTGCCACGGGCTCGGCCCCATAATTGGCTCTTAAGAGCTGTAGAAGCAGATTCCAGCATAGCACTGCTCTGAGCTGATACAGAACCTTCCTGGAATTTAGTCTTCTCATTTTAAAATAAAGATCAGGAAGTTTAGGAAAAAAGAAAAAAATGAATATGAGAAAGAAGCCAGAACATTTCTGAAAAAAAAGCATAATAAGGGAGGACTTATTCTCTGGGGTATTAAAATATAAAATAACATTTAAAATATCACCATAGTAATATATGTGATATCAATTATAAACTATCATAAAGCATAAGATTTAGAATATCATGTTAATGTTACTAAGAAATGAATTCTCATAGTGCCCTCTACTTTTATTTCTTAGTAGTGATGATTTTTATTTTAACTGTTTGCATAATTATATTTTAAATGTCCATACACACATTTGATTGTGAGTTTCATGAGAAGAAAGTGATGTCTGACTTTGTCATCACAGTAGGGCAGTGTCTGGCACATAGTCAGCACTCAATATAAACTGTAAATAAATGAATGAAAGCCTGATTAGTGGAGCAAAATTTAATATCCAGAGGAGTTGAATTTAATGTCCAGAAGAAGACATAGCTAATATAAAAATTTAGTATATGATAAAAATTGGGGTTTCCTAGCAATGTGTGAAGGATGGGATAGTACTGTACAGCTCAGAGTGTGGGAAGGTAGAGTGTAAATCTGCTAACTTAAAACTAATAATAAAATAAATTACAGATGGCTGAAAGATTTAAATATAAAACATGGAGAATGTCATAAAAGGGTCCTAAGTTGATATTGGTAATTATTTTGGGGAAAGACATTGGGACTGAAGTGGTGTCAATGCAAGTTTAATTTTCCATTTCTCATTTGAAGTTTTTCAGAGAAAATGAGTCAAATTTTTCTAATCTTGTGTTATATCTGATACATAAAGCAAAAATCTGATTTAATTTCATAAAAATTAAATATAACCTATGATTAAAGAACATTACCATAAATAACATTAAAAGAGTGTTTATGCCCCTCATATTTACAAAAAGATTAAAGAGAGCATTCTTCATGGTCTTGGGCAGAGGCTGGGATGAGGGGCAGTTTCAAAAATGTTGATGGGAATACAAATTCATCGAAATTTTCTGAAGGGCAATTGGCAAAAGTTTTAAAATCTGTGTAACATTTGATCCAGCAATTCCATAACTATGAATTTATCTTAAGGAAATTATCAGACAAGTCAACAAATATTTATGCATAGAGATGTTCATAACAGTTTTCTTAAAAATAGTGGAAAACTGGAGACAACCCAAATAACCATCAATAGATTAGCCAAATATATCATTCATGTAATAGAACACCAGGGAACCATTAAAATGATCCTATGCATTTATATTTACAGACACGGAAAAATATCCATCATATACTGTGAGGAGAAAAAACTGTTTACCGACAGTTTGCACAGTATGACCCTGTATTTTGTTCTATAATATTAAAAAATCTGGAACCCTATGTAGAAAATGTTAACTGGATTTTGAGAAGGTGGTGGAATTACAGGTGATTTTTGAACCCGTCTTTATACCTTCCCTATTTTCTGCAAAAAGTACATGTTTTACTTTTATAATTGGAGAAAAACAATAAAACTCTTTCCATTTTTGAATTTT